>NC_058039.1:6113913-6187103 GCF_019176455.1 Solea senegalensis | reverse complement strand
CATCAATGATGATGCTATGATAAGAAGTGGGTTTTAGTAATGTATTTATTTGAAAGAAATGCAGTATTAGTTTTAGAGGTCAAGTATTTGCTTACTTGTGTACTGGGTACATATAACTTCATAACTGTGCAATATTTTGTTGCAGTCTATCTAGTTGTGGTCTAGTTGCTAATATCCATAAATGTCAACCTCATGGTAAAATTAGAGGAAAAAACAGGAACTAATGAAAGCAAGTAATATTTGTAGTCTAAGGATCTGGAAGGTCAAAAAAATAAAAATCATCGTAATCCCTACAGTTTTTGAGATGTCAGTCAGTTGGTCCACTTTACTCCAACTGCAATGTGTGTCGAAAATGTTCAGTTTGTAACATTTATGTGGCTGTATTGGCAGAACTTGTTTCAGTTTAAGATACTTATACATTTACAGCTCCTAAAATCACGTGTCAATCTTTTTGTTTTTTCCTCAGAGAGGGATCTCGATGCTGAAACCGTCAGTTTCACCACCTCGTCCGATTCATCCGCCTCTGGGTTTACCACTCATCCATCCCCCCCTGCTTCAGCTAGCAGCGTTCCTGTTGAACCTTGGACTGGAATCCCACACCCGACGTCTTCGTCTGACACACAAAGCACTGAGAAACGTGCCTTCAGCATCGTCACCACGGTGGCACAGTTATGGGAGTCTTCCATTTCTAAACAGGAGGGAAGTACGAGCTTGGAATCAGAAGACTCAGTCACAATTGATACTGAGGAAGAACAACTGCATGTGACCAAGGCTGAAGACACCAGTTTTGCCACCACCAAGTCTTCAGAGAGGTCAAACAGTTCTCAGCTGCCTACTGATTCTACCACAGCACTGTATCGCACACCAGGGTCCAGAGGGTATTGGGGTACTGCGACTATTGCTTCTGAAGAGGCAAGTGGACTGGAACCTGGAACAGATACAGTTACTGCAGTCTTCGGAAAAGACAACAAAGTTGCTCCAACTGAGGAAATTAAAGTTTTTCCGACTGTTGAAGGTGAGGCTAAAGTTTCCTTTTCACTGGAACAGGGAGTTAAAGTTTCTCCAACTCCTGAAGAAGACATCGCAATTACTCTAACCTTTGAAGGGGAAATTTTACCAACCTTGGAAGAAGAGGCTAAAGGCTCCTTTTCACTGGACGAGGAAGTTACACTTTCCCCAGTGTATGAAAGAGAATTAAATGTTCACCCAACAACTGAAGAAAAAACAAATTTTTCCACTGCTATGAAAGAAGAAACGTACATTGCCAGAACACTTGATGTTAAAGTCACCCCAGTTCTTAAAGGGACAACTGTTTCCCCAACTTCAAAAGAAGAATATAATATTACTTCAACCATTGAAGATGATGTTGTCCCAATCCTTGAAAAGTTTGATGTTGGATCAACCATTGAAGAAGAAGCAAATGTTGTCCCAACCCCTGAACAACTTGATGTTGGTCTAACGTCTGGAGAACAAGCTAATGTTTCCCTACACTTAGAAGAGGAAGCTAATTTTACCACAGTCCTTGGAGAAGAATCTAAAATTGCTTCAACCTCAGAGGAAAATGTCAACTTTGCTCCTACAGTTGAGGAGGATTTCACCATCTATCCTCTCGATTCACAAAGTTCTAACTGGGCTCTGGTGACCACCACAACTGGACCCCAAGAATCTGTCAATGATCTCGAGTACAGCAGAAGAACCACTTCCCCCTCCTCAACAGCAGCTTCACGTTCCTCCACAAGTACAAAGCCCACCAGAGCTACAACAGGAACGACGAGCACCACCATCACAACCACCACACATTGGTCCAGACGCGCCTGGAGCCCGACCACATCGACGCCCAGAATTTTCCACAAGACAACAGGGCCTCAGAGGGTGACACACCACAAACCACCAGTGGATCAGGGTCTGGTGGATGTGGAGTTTAGTTCCACCCAGCCACCCACCCTGCTTATCTTGCCCAATGAGAGGGCAGCTGTAGGCAGTACAGGGAAAGCTTCAGGTAACGTTAAAGCCACTTTCTTCAGCTTAACAGTCCTCTTCTTGCTACTCGACGCAGTGATGCACTAAAATCCCCAAACCCACCTTTACCTCCATTTTCTGTAAAACTTTTCCCTTCCTTTTCAAACGATTACCTGTATTTGTTTCACTTGTCTCAAAAAGCCCACTCACCCCTTTGACTCCTTCCACCTCTCACTTCTGTCCTTGTGATTCCAATTCCCCTCAAGATACTCACACTGGGAAGTTTCCCGTTTGGCATTTGCCAACAATCCAGTCCTGCTGTGCATGACATTCTCCTCCCTATCCAAAGATTGACTTCTGTGAAGTACTGTGATATAGTGGTGTGCCTGAGTGAATGAGTGATTTAGTACTTCTTCTCATGAAGATTTTCTGCAAAAATCATGGTTAGCATTGGTTAACCTTCCACAGAACCATAATCAGTGGGTTTTGTTTTCTGAAAATTGAATCAAGTGCAAACTATTCACTACTCACTACTATTCTTTAACACTCACTGTGTGCCTTTTTTAATTTGCTTGTTTAAATGGACTCTTTGTTTCTCTTTTACAGCAATTGTGTAGAATGTAACAGCGCTAACAAGTGCAATCGCAATAATGTTTTATATTTAATCCATAACTGTCAGTTTACTAGTTCTATTGATATTTAAGACTACTACCAAAAGCACAGATTATTATTATGTTTATAAGCACAAATAATATCGTTGCACTTACTATCACATTAAGTGTCCTCTCTGGGTTGTTGTTTTCTGTTGTGTTTAGTCACTTCTTGTTCTGTTGCTTAATCTGTTGTTTTGTTATTTTTAGGTGTAATAATGATAAAGTCAATGTCATGTGTGTTAACTCCTCTTTCAGTCTCAAACATTACATTTTAGAATATTAAAGCCTCAGTTGTAAGGAAGCTGAAGAAAGAACTGCAATTAACTTAAGGATGCGGGTTCCATTTTATTATATTCTGTTTGATTGGGCACACTCTCAGTAGAAGATGTCTTAAGTTTGCCGAAAACGTTTTTTAACTTTTTTTAAAAGTTTAACTCTTTTACATTAGAGTTAAACTTTCCATGTTGAGCAGTTTATATTTGTTTTTTAACAAAACACATATGTAGATTAAATAAGTGAGAATTTGTGGTAGTAAGCAAACGGGGCAGCACGGCATCATTGTTTCATACTAAAAATGTGGTATGCCTGTGGTTCTGCCTGATCTAGATGTGGAATATTTAGCCAAACGGAATGATAGTTTTCCTTAGACTGCATATGATTCTCATTATGTGTAAGGCCGTTATTACCTTTTATACACACACTAACATAAAGAGAGCTCTCTAAATAAATAGCACTATATGAGTGCTTGGTATAATGACAGACACCACAGAGTTCCTGTTTATAGGGTGTCAAGGGAAACAAACCAGAGCCCTTGTAAAATGTTTAATTTTGGTCATGACACACATACCACCACTTTGCCTTCTTTCACAAATGTAGAAAATTAAAATGAAACTCCAATCCCTCGTTTTTCTTCAGGGCCTTGTGATGGTGACACACAAGAGAGAGATTCTTTTGTATGGTTTGATCATTCACAAAGGAGTTTGGCAACACGGCATCGGTTATCTTTTTTTTCCACAGTGTTTTGCTGTTTTCTTTCTCCTTTAGTTTAATTTAGTCCAACTCTGAATAGAATAGAGGTTTTTCGAGGCTGTTTGCGTAACAATTATACACCCTCGTGATTTACTTGTCATCAGAAGAAGGGTTTTCTCAATAGAGACCGAATGTCAGATGTCTCTTTAATGTGTCCTTTGGTGTATTTTTGTCCAGTGCACCATGTTTGTCGTCCTGCGAAACCCTAACATCTGAACAAAGCAGCATATACCACGTCACTGCTTTTTAACAAGAACATTGTTGGATCTTTTCCAAATAAATGTATGTGAACATGTACATTGATTCTTGTGCTTTACCATAGTTGTTATTCACCACCAAATACATCCTAATGTATCCTAATGTGTTCTTTTGTACCAGTAAAACACTGTAGGCTACCAGACTCTACCCTGAGTTCTCAGGTTAAAGCAACATTATAATCCACTAATAATTGGACCTTTGTGTTACAGACGCTTGTGTGGACAACCCTTGTCTCAATGGAGGCACCTGCACAGACCGAGACGGGCAGATTAAATGTCTCTGTTTGCCGACATATGGAGGCACCTTCTGTCAGACTGGTGAGTTCTCCTTTCTGTTGTGTGTTCTAAATAAGTTTTTCTAAATAAGTTGTACTTCACAGTTCACACTACTTCATTCCATTGTCCCCTTCTCGCCCTCTGTGTTTGCTGTCAGACATGGAGCGATGTGAACCAGGCTGGGACAAGTTCCACGGTTTCTGTTACCGACACTTCGGCCAGCGTCTGAGCTGGGAGGTGGCAGAGCAGCACTGTCGCATGCTGGGAGCTCACTTGGTGTCCATCATGACCCCAGAGGAACAGAGCTACATTAACAGTACGTCTACTGTGCCAGCTGCCTGCATACACAGGAAATTCACATGGTTTATTTATGCTTTCATTGAGACTCGTTGTTGTTATTCTCTTCCCCAGGTAACTATAAAGAATACCAGTGGACTGGTCTGAACGATAAGACAATTGAGGATGATTTCCGCTGGTCTGATGGGAACCCACTGGTGAGTGACCTTAGACATAAACAAATGCAAAAAAAATTGCAGTTTGGAACATTGCAGTTTGACAATAGCAAAGGCTACAATCTGTTTATTTGTTCTATTTTTGAATGGCCTGTGTGATAAGTAAATTAAAAATAAGTTGTCATCTTTGCATTAGAATCTAGAGTAGTTCATGTTTTCATTGTGTCATACATATATTAAGGCTCCATTATGTTTTAACTCTTATACTCTACCTATTATACAGTGCAATTGTAATTGAAATGAGACTTGACTACATTGCAAATCACAGTGTATGTTGGACGAGTTTTAAAATCTTCACAGAGTTTAGCTTTTGCCCTTTCAAGAGGAAGAAACATACAGAAACAAAGCAGAGATCTATTCTCTGTTACTCTCAGATATAGTTGTGAGATATAAACTGATAAAAACATGGACAGACATTTCTTTCTCTCACAGCTCTATGAGAACTGGTACAGAGGACAGCCAGACAGCTACTTCCTCTCTGGAGAAGACTGTGTGGTGATGGTGTGGCACGATGACGGACGCTGGAGTGACGTGCCCTGTAACTATCATCTGGCCTACACCTGCAAGAAAGGCACCTGTGAGTAATTAAAATGAGAATCACTATCCTTTAAAGCTCTTCATCAATGCACACGGCTCCCTCGTGTGGTTAATTCAGTCCATTACATAACCATACATCAGTGATATCATGCAATGATGCAAAGTTGTGAATAAAAATAAGATCTTCAGTGTTTGTCTCTTCCAACAGCCTCATGTGGTCCACCACCAAAGGTCCGAAACACCTCCATATTTGGAAAAGCTCGACAGCGATATGAAACCAATGCAGTTGTACGTTATCACTGTGCCAAAGGTTTCCAGCAGAGACTGAGTCCTCTGATCAGGTGTTTGCCTGGAGGCATGTGGGAGAGGCCGCAAATTATGTGCACCCCTGGTAAGATAATCCTGCCCTATAAGCCTGTCTTATGATAAAATTAACCATACTATGAAATTAAATGTTTTTATCAAATGCTTGACAGGCAGGACGATTATACCATCAAATTAGGAAAATATCAACTCTTAAGTGGCTTTCATGTGTATTTTTACTGCTACTTTTGTCAGTAGTAAGTGATATATTTTATCTGTTATTGGTGTAATTTCCATTACTATTGTCTGCACTATTGTCATTATCACATATTTACTTCACATACTTCAGAGCTGTATAATGTACAGCATATTTATTGATAGAACCATAATATTATTTATTAAAAATATGTAGTATATTTTAATGGTAAGTTTTGACAATAATAAAATGTAGGGGGTGTACGTTTATGCAATCTGTTCACATGGTTGAATAAAAATGAATCTAACAGTTGATATAAATCATTCATTTTTCAGAGGCTGGAGGTCCAACCCAGCAGCCCGAGCAGACGTCAGCAACCCACAACCTTGCAGCGATTCAAGATGAGTTTGAGGCTAAGGAAACTAAGAAGATGCCACAGTACTGGGACATCAAGTTTTAAGAGTCGGCTTTCCTTGTCTTGTTGTGTTTAACTCTGCTGCTGTGAGATGACACAAGAACTGAGTGCTTTTACCAATGACTGCTCAAACAGCACAGGACACACTGAACTCAACTTCCTCTTTTCCAAAGAACATGAGTGCACTTAAAGGCTCTGAATTCTTTTAAGGGGTACACTTTTTGCTAAAAAAACAAAACAACAACCAACATTTATATTTTACCAAGAATTTAAATGATAATGCAGTGACTGCCAGTAACAATAAGGCCAAGGTTAAAGTGATGACCTTACGAGTCACAGTAAATCTCTCTGCCAGCTTCAAATCTACATTAATAACTGTACTCTTTGTGGTTTTTGAAGAAACTATTTTTTTTAAATGGTGCTAATATTTTCAGATCTTTGTAGACACCAGAGATGTTTTTTTCCAGTGTCATGTAAAAGTGAGACACATCACTGCTTTTCCAATAATCTGCATCTCCAAAGCACAACGTCAGTAAATACTGTACATATGTTAGCGTTCACACCTGTGATTGCTGTCCGCATTCTGAAACCTCTGATTTTCCAGCCGACACAGTTTTGTTCGTCAGCTTTATGTTGTAATAAAGTTTTGTAGAACAAAGCAAAGAATAAATTGTTCTCTTATTTTACCCTCAGCACTGTTTTGTGGGCTTTATTTCACTATTTGATATTTGTTTCAACAGCACATGGAGTTTTTACAGATCATTGGGGTAAATGGATAGATAGATAGATAGATAGATAGATAGATAGATAGATAGATAGATAGATGGATGGATAGATAGATAGATAGATAGAGAGATGTGTAAAGGAGAATAAATTACATAAATTAAATATTAAGATGATATAAACAGCTAAACAAAGAACTCTCTTGCTTTTACTGCGTGTAGGCTACAAATATAAAAAAATATATAGAATGATTAAAGTTCACCGTAAAATAAATAAATAAAATAAAACAACATGTTTATGCCTTCATTAAAAGTTATGGCTACAACAGAACTAAAATCAAGGTGAGTTTGACCTCTCATTAAGCAGCTGTGCGCCCCGCCCACACACCTGTGCGCAATCAACAAACATTTTGCGTCACCTGTGTCGTCACTCCGTCGGAAGTGGAGGGTCACGAGGGAAAACAGAGCAACAGGAACATGACGTGAGTCAAAACATGTTTGTAAAAGTGTGTTTGTACAGAATGTTAAGGGACATGAATGTGAAAACATAATGAACATAACGCATTATAACACCTACGTAGGTGTTATAATGCGGACCTGGTGGAAGAACAAACACCTGGACACACGTGTGTCAGACAAGCTGCCGAAAACGTAAAAAACACGATCTGTTGTAACTGTTTATTGTTGTTTTTTTACTATTTACCGGAGAAAAATGTGTTTCTGTCTGAGGTGACCAGCAGGTGGTGTTATTTTATCCTCTCTGCAGTTTCAGAGCAGCGGTGTTTAATTCAACGACTCCAGATAGTTGACACACATTTCTGTCTGAGTGTTACTGCCTCCTCCACTAGGTGGCAGCATGATGACGTGAAAGTATTACCAAATCATGAGCAAACGCAGACATGTTTGATACCACAGCTGATCACCAATGTTATATATAAAATAAAAATAGAGAGACAGAAAAATTTAACTCAAAATATATAGTTTTGTTTGATTTGCTCACATTTGGTGCTGCATTTAGTCACGTCACTTAACAAGTGACCTATGCTAAATTTCCAATCTTTCTTGCTTAAAACCGAAGCACTGGGTGAAAGAGGAAATGCCTACAACCAACTGTGTTTATACCATGTAGAATCTGTTAAAAATATTGCACATTGATGAGTGAACATTGAAAGACAAATACTTCTAATCTTAAATTGTATTTATATGGTTTTAAATTATATATTTCTGTGATCACCTTTGGTTCTGGCAAGTCTTGACTCCTTAGTCTGTATAAGTCAAGACCCTGCATTCAAAGCTGTAACAAACGATATAACAAAGTATGAAAGTATGCATATTTTAAAGTGCCAAAGAAAAGGTTACACACAATTTTCGAATAATGTATGTCTGGATCCCACTGCATATGGAAAAGGTTTGTGTACTGAGGATTCCCCTGTGGATAAATGGATATGCTTTTAATCTGCTATAGATCATAATAATTTATTTGATTCAGAGATGTAAAGGTAGAAAGTGTGTTAGTACAATATTCACTAAATTTACTGATTTACAGTCCAGCAATTCTCAGATCTAATATTATATTTATGAACATGGTTAAACATGCCAAAAAACACACATTGCCAACATTTCCAGCATTATAATTTTGTCTGTGCATGTGAATGCGCCCATATGTGTGTTCTTACTAAACAATAATGATACAGGGATTTAGCCTGAAACAGATCCACATTAGTGCTGCTCAGTGGCCAAAAATACTGGCTTATAGTTGCACCCACAGCTCCCCCGGTGTGCAATATGTCGTGCAGTCCTCCTTCCTTGTGTTGCAGCTCAATTAAAAACACACATGCACATTATCAGGCCTGATGAAAGGGTGAAGTTGCATTGATGAAGCCGTGCGGATGTTCAGAGAAGGTGTGTGCCTGTGTGTCGGAGCAACTCTGCAGTTCTCAGGCCTTCAGTGGTGACACACAGTTCAGTGTGAATGCAGGGGGTTGGCGTCCGTCCCCTCCGTCACAGAGCTGATAACACGGTCCCAGATGGGAATGTATTGTGGCCCCATGACCCCGAGGTGACGGTGTCAGAGTGGAGTGAACAGAGGCCAGTCTTAAAGGACTCCTCGTGGAGTTCCTCTTTCTTCCAAAGGCGCGTGGCTCGCTAATTGAGGGCCCACCTCCCCAGACCCAGTGCGAGGTCCTTGACACTTGAAAATGACCAGTGGTGTGAACTGCAGGCCGAGGAGGGAACTGTAGGGAGTGAAAAGGCATGAGTAGTAATTATTTTTGGACGTGATGTTTGAGCTGCAGCCAGTGTTTCATTTTGTATTTATGATATAGTCTTTAGCCTTGTCAAAGATATTTTAGTCCATTAAATGTCAGCTGGGTTTGTTTGTTATCGATTATTCTACCTGAATTTTTTATTAATTAATCATGTAGTCTATAAAATGTAAGAAAACTGCATTTTAATCTCAATATTTGACACAAAACTCACAAAACTAAGACATTCTATAACTATAACATTTTTTAGGATATTTTCTTCATAAGTGATCTAAATAAAACATTTATCATCATATTGTTGGACATTAATCTTTCACCAACAGGCTAATTGGTCACTGCTTTTTGTTTTAGTACTGTGCCATTCCGTTTTCTAGCAAAGATACACTAATAACAAAACACATGCATTAAAGGTAGACTGCTGGTAGGTCCTCATAATTAGGAACATTTTTGGTCATTCTTAATAAGTGGCATCAGCCAATTGTTAATCTATGTAAATTACAACATTTTCAACTCAATAGATGCCAGTAAGTCTTTCACCTTTTTTTTTTCTGAATAGAGAATACATAATGGTTGACCTTTAATGAGCAGATAAAACTATTAGACACAACAATTATTTTACTCAGACTTAAGCAACTACAATTCTTTCCAGGTTGTCTGTCAGGCAGTTTTTCAATGTGAGCTGCCAGATTTTCAGAGGAATTGTGAAGACGAACATATTAGTAATATTTGAATAAATATTTCACGACTTCACCAGATTTGGTTCATGCGCACAATGAAAAGACAGACTGATGAGAAGTTGAAAAGATGTGCCAGGTCGGCTGGGAACCTCAGCAGTGAGCTTTACCCACAACCCTTCACCCCACCATCACTGCTCAGTGGGATACAAACAACCTTTGTGGGTTTTCTCTCTCTCTTTCTGTGCTGAATTCCAATTTGGATAAATGCAGAGTGTTTTTGTGATTTGGGGGTTGAAGCAGCATCCCCTTCTTCCTGTGGTATTACTACTACAATATTCAGGCTAACACTCAATTAAAATGTCTGTGTGCATACAGGCTTTTAGTCACAAAGTAAAATATTAGTTATTTCCCTTTAAAAAAAAAAGAAAAGGTAATGATATGCTAAATTATTTGAGTTTGAGAATTCCCCTTACTGTCACAAATCCCCTCACAGAGACTTATAAATACAAAAATCTGAACTTTAATAATGAAGTTATATCCTTTTGTCCTAGATCAGATTTTAAAATGTGGTTGGTTTAGTTTTCTTGGAGTGACAAATTTGGTCTGTGCTACGATGCCTGTGAAGATGAACATGTTCTGGTTTTACGTTCAAGTTTACTTTTAAAGATCTGCCCATTTTACAGTAATCAGTGTTCACATACTTTGAAGAGACACTAGGAAAAACCATACTGCTTAAATAATTTAAAGATGTACCCCAATGACCTTAGTTACTTTATTATTGATCGATAAATGTTAATATTCATGCTAATAACATGTTGAAAACACAATCAGTAACAATGCACCATTGTAATGCAATAGCTATATTCATCACATATAAGAATGGAACCATTTGGAAGCCATGATTATCCTGACTAGAATAATTGCGGCTCCCATTTTTTATTATTGTCATTGCAGTAATTGTAAAATATACTTTAATAATACATTTTAGATGATTGAATCTAAATTAACAGCCTTTTGTTCCTTATCTACCTTAATAGATATGTATGAACCAAAAAAGTGGAAAAATTATGAAACTAAATAAATCACTAGGAATGTATGCTGGCAAGCTAGACAGTCACTCACATGATTAACACTGACTAACAATTATCTCCTTTCACAATTATCTTATTAAAAAGTCTTCACAATCTGCTTGCTGTGAATGCTTATAGTGATGTGTGTCATAGCGTACATTGTCCATCGTTATAATTACAATATCTTATTGTGAACCGGGTTAAATGTCAAAGTATCTCATACTGATTAAGATTATTGTTTCTCGTGGTTCCTCAAACATTCTTGCTCTGCACTACAATTGCAAAAAAAAGAAGAAAGAAGCATTTTATGTGCAAACACTGCATCCATTCTGGGATCAAGTCATTAACAGGTTCATACACACTCTGTCAGGAGACGAGTGCTGTGCAAGAACTATCCTCGGAGAAGTGAGAGGACGAGGAAGCTGCGGCAGCTGAATGCAGCTCGGTTTCTCAGCAGGATAAAAAAAGTGTGGGCCGCCCGCAGTCAGCAACCCAGCTCTTAGATCAGCTCCACTGATATAATAGCTTCTTTAATCCGAGCCAATTAGACCCACTGGGTACAGGGAGTGGCTGTTTTCACACTGCACCAATTTGCGCTGGGGGTAGGAGGACTGATTGACAGGCAGTCGTGTGAAAATAGAGACAGAGAGACAAATAGGTTATAATTTGAACCCATAGAGAAGCAATATGGATGGTGCAGCCTGCATGGGCAGAGACGTGTAGTATCAATTAGTGATGGGCTTTCTCACTCTAGAATCATTTAGTGGTGTTTGATCGAGAGCCATCACTGTGCTAGTTTGACCACACTTAGGTCCAACAGGAAGTAAACACACACTCACTCATTTTCAAATGTGTGTTCAAAGGACTGACGATACTGCATCTGACGTGTTTTCCCAGCACAATGATTCCCAACCTTCTAATCCTTTGTCTGTAAAAGCCAAGGGATTTTTAGACTGACAGATAGATAGATAGATACATGGATGGATTTACTTGGTATATCCCAGTAGTTAAGACATAAATAAACATCAACAATAAAAAAAAACAACAACAGCAAGTCATTGGGCTAAAAACAGTTGGTATGCATTTGAATGATGACTCAGTGAACCAAAATGTACATATTTTACTTATTAGTTTGTTTAATTTCAATATGATCATGAGGATTGATGAGATTCTTTATCTATATTTTTTGTTATTTTTATGATCCCTCGGATTCAATGTGTTTTCATCTTAGGAGCACATGTTCTTACAGTTAGTAACATTAAAGCTGCAGGTCTTTTACAGATGATCGTTTAGAAATAGTCTTACACAGTATCTGTAGCTATTAGATTAGCTCTACCAAATTGTATTATTTTGAAACTGTGAAATTTGCTCTGTTTGAATGTGTGTAATGGCTGTCATAGCCAAGAGACACAAGTTCCAAACTACAGGCTTAAGCATTAGCTCTAATTATAATATTGCATGTGTTAAGCTTGGATACAGCACTAGCTAATAATAATAACAATAATAATACATTGATGTTGATAATTTGAGGCACTCCTTTTGATAAATTAGCTTAGTTTATGTTAAATATCAGGGAGAAAATAGTCAGCTCAGCTTTAAGAAACATTTTGGACATATTTGAGGATCTGATCATCACAAACCCACAAGCCATTCTTTCTCACTGCAGTGCCACAAAACTCCAGCTGAGGGCACTGTGAGCTGCACTTGTGCTAACAATGTAACTGCATGGGAATCACTGCCTTTTCAATATTCCTCCTCTGTTTCAGTTTGTGTGATTGAACCATGTGGGAAAAAAGTCCTGAGGATGATTGTTGAGTGTGTGTGTTGGGCGGGCTTCTGTGAGTGCTGCCCTTGTTCTTCTCAGAGCTGTGTGTGTGTGTGTTCCTGGTATTACTCATGCTGTGGGGACATAAATCTCTGTCATATTATAGGAACTAGTTGTCCTTATGGGGACAAAAAGCAAGTCCCTATAATGTAAATTATTACATTTTATATGGTTACAAATGTGGTTAGAGAAAGTCTCCAGGAAATGAATGCATGGAAACAAGTCTGTGTGTGTGTGTGTGTGTGTGTCCAGGTCCATATTCCAACTGTTTTTTGTCAACATTTGTTTCACCTCTCTCGCATTTCAGAGAACCACGGTTAATTCCTTGACCTAAAGTTTGCTGCCATCTCACTTTACTCGCGTAGCTGCTAATGCTTCCACCTTTCCTCCATCAGTTTGATGTAAAATGTATCAGTCTGTGGTGATACCTGTGAGTGATGTCTGTCACATAGGGATGGGACGATAGCACGTTTTTGGAGTCCGATACAGCACCATGACTCAGCTAAAATGCTGATATTTATTTACATTTTTACAGTCATATAGACTTATGGGATTTTTTGATTGTATCGGATTTAACATTTTTATCTGTCCAATATCCGAGTCAGTGATTTTGAACTGGTATTGGATCGATACTGTTTCCCATCCTTGGTTTTACATGTCAGAGAGTCACGTTGAGCTGATAGGCTTAATCAGGATTATGTGACCTCTGTGACAATGGTTTGAATGTAGCTGATATTTGTTCATATTTAAAATATATGCACTAAATATTTATTACTATTATTGTATGAACATTTCCAGTTTTGAACACCGGCATCCAAATATCCACCAGTTGAGTCGACGTGTCCGTCGAACATGAGCTTGTGACCGATTTGAATAAACCGCTTCCTAATAACGTTATGAGCACCTCTCCGTGATTTTCTCGTGCTGCACAGAAAAGCATTAACATGTGAAAGCCCTGAGTTCCTGTGAACTTATTTGACCTATGACCTTCTCTCTATGTGTCACAGACAACAAACAGCTGCAGCTGGCCTGGAGGTTTCCCGCACGGTTCTCACCCAAAGACTGCGGTTCAGATCGACTGCGACATGTCTGCTCGCAGGCAACAATGAGTGAGTCGGAATAAGTGATTATTATAAGTGGTTCTGACTTGTTTTCACCATTAATGACTTATTGAGAGACACATTCTTTTGCCTCTTTCATGCACTTGCATAGTTAAATCATGTTGGAGGCCGGGTCGCTGTGAGAATCAGGATCATTTGCAAATACACGCATAGATTAACAGCACAAATTAACATTCAAAAAGCTTAAATCACATGTTGGTGGACAGATAGTTCTTTGAATTTTTTAATTGGATAAAAGTTTATAATCACATCGTATAATTAATAAGCTGCAAGAGGGAAAATATGACAACAAATTAACGGAAAAGACAGTAAATCTTACTCACTGCATAAATTATGATTGAACATTGTTTCTTTTATGACTGCAACACTACAAACATGATATATTCACTTGCACGCATTCAATCATAGATTTGTCTTAATATCATACTGTATATTCTATATAATATCATACTTTACCCCCTGTAACAAGAGACCTACATTTCATTTAACTTTTTTTTTATTCAGCTGTTGACTCAATAACAAAAATGGAGGGAGGGAGGCTGAAATGTAACTTTCAATGATTTCTTGACATTTACCTACATGTATTTTTTGATAATGAACTACAACTAGTGTCATAGTTGTAGACCACACTAACCATAACTAAGTCATGCGTTACAAGTTTACGGATACCATGACAAGATTTTAGGGACCAAGTCTGAGTCAAGACCAAGATGAGTGCACTATATACATGTAAATACAGTAGAACAGAATTTAATCTGTGTATTTGAACTCTAATCAAAACTAATTATGTCCCATCTGTTTACACTTTATGCCGTAAAATCTCAGTTTTACAAATGTGCCAAGACTTTGGATTCGTACTCAAGACCCCAATCACTGGGGGTGATGTGAGCCAGTTGTTATCAGTTTAACCAAAGAGTGATATTTCATATTATTCCATGAATAATTTGCAGATCAGTGTAATTATTTAGCAATGCTAATAAGATCATATATAAAATCTGGCAAATAATCAAAATGAGCATAATGTAATGGAGCAAATGTTTGTATTTTAATTTCTATTCTGTTAATCGTCTTGATCATCTTCACTCCAACTTGTAAAATGCTGGTCTTTATTGTGAAGGGACATGCATTGGAACATCATGTGTCCCTAAATTATTTTTTTACCATAGTTTGATAAGTGGTGTTTCAGCCAGAAAATTTCCCTGGAACAAGGACACTTTGCAGGGATAGCAGGGACTAAATTATATTTCAGGTTAAATTATTTTAAGCCAATAAAAGTCCTGAGTCAGATGTTAGTACTTTTCTAAAGCAGAGGGGTGGCGCTTGCAGTGTTGCAAGTCTGTTTGGGTCCAGCGTTTTCTTTGAGCCGTTTAATTTCAACAATACCTCATAAATTATCCTTCCACTAAAAGTCCAGATTTTCATGTATTTGACACATGTCTTTACTGATATTCATATTTTTTTGCAGGACTTTAATCTCCCCCTTGTTTACTCTTGTCATGTTCACAAACAAAAATGTTTCAGTTCCTTGAAAAAAAAGTCCCTCTAACTTTAAGTTCCAGGGACTTTTGGTCAAAATCATGTCTTTACACTAAAGCTAAACACAAACTTAAACTAAGCGCAGACAAGACTCAGACATGCAAACGACACAACACACACTTTCTCACATCACGGTCCAGACACACACACCCACAGTGTGACACAGACAGTTTGAAGGGTCTCATCTCGCCTGCCTTTCTTTGCTTGTCTGCTCTGTCTGACCCAGCCTTTTTACACGTCTAATTAAGAAGTCAGACCCTCCAGCGTGCCATGACATACCCACGGCTGATTTCTACCCATGTTTTGTGCGTGTGTCTTCATCTGGCTGGATCGGTTTTATTCTGTAAACTATAAGATATTGTTTTCCCCTTGAGCCCGGCGCCCCCTCTATCAATGGTCTGAGAAAAGTTGAGGAATAATTCACTATATCCACTAGAATGTTTTTGTGAGAAATCAGCGAGTGGGTGACTTTTAGACAGAGCAAGAAATTTCAGACAATGCCCGTTTGTGGAGCGAGGTTGAATAGAGCATTCTCATGTATGTGTGATCTGTGTCACACATTTAAGAGCTAAACAATATGTGGTAATGTGAGGAAAAAAAAGGAAAAGTCTAAAGATTCTGTATTGTTTTAGCAGCACTCTGGACATATTTTGCATCTCTGCCTGTGCGAGTGCATGTGTGCTGAAATAAGATTTCCACAGCCCACCGGGGACATACGACACACTTTGTCGTCCTGTCTGGCCATTCCGTGGAAGACTTCCCCTCGACCCCGCCTGACAGAGTCACGACCTCTGAGCTCTCATCAGAGAAGAGGCCAAGAGGTTAAACTCTGCAAACCAGTGAGGTCAACATCTTCTTTATCCAGTCTTGACCCCAATTCTCTGGTTTAGGAATGATTTAGGAGGATGTTATTGACATTTTACATTTCTTAAAACTGTGATTTTTTTTCTCAAATCAAATGGGATAAATTACCTTGGCTGGTTTGATGTACAGACAAAATTTTATTTGCACTATTCAAGTACAGTTTGAAAATGAGTTTCAATTAAACTGCTATTTCTCTACTTCTTTGAAAGTACTGCATACATACAGCACATTTTACAGTACCTAATATTTTACATAAAGCCCTATCAAACATAAGATTTTAAACTTGACTGTATTGTAGTTTTCTGTTGGGGCAAGAGATGTTTCTTCTTATCCTCTAAAACTGTTAGATAATTTAGTTCCAATAAATGTTCAAACTTCTGAAGGTGAATAAAGGCAGCTCCACCCTCAACAGCTGTAAACTCATGGCTAATTATGATTTGGTCCAGATTTAAAGATACTATCATTTCACATCAATTTTATGCTGTAACTTGTGTAAGAAATTGATGAAACTGACCATGATGTGTCATCAGAGAGCAGCTGTTGTAGCTGCTACGTGTCGGACACTTAACTTTACTGTACCAAACCTTAAAAGCCTCAATACCCTTCTCAAAAACATCTTGACTCCAGTGGAGGGTCTGAAACAAGAGTCTGCAGTGGGAATGCTATATACACTGTGTGTGTGTGTATGTATATATGTACATATGTATGTATGTGCATATATATATATATATATATATATATATATATATATATATATATATATATATATATATATATATATATACAGTATATAATTTTTTTTTATATAGTCAACCCCTGGACAGCCTTTCCAACCTTTCCTTTAATACTGACTATTTTAATTATTTTGCGTCTCTGTTGATGTCATCACATTTGAATGAAAGGGGGCCAATTTTCCACAGAATGACTACCTTCATTTTTGGCACCTTTTTTGCTGTTCATTTTTGGTGAGCCACCATGAAAACTTAGCAGCGGGATATCACAGGTGTCTTTTATGAGAAGTCCTTGAGAGCTTGCATGGACACAGAGCAACAATCAAAGAGTTCAAAGGTCAAACAACTTGTGGATTTAAAGGCCATTGAAAAGGGTCACCCAGAGGGACCTCCACCCTGCGCACTCTGCCACCCGTGTGTCACACACATGCACATACACACATTAAAATAGTCAATTATGTGTAAAGAGGTGGTGAATTAGGGGAGGAAGTGACCATTGTCCATTTGCCTTGAGGTCAGAGCTCTTCATGTCAATTTGTGACCTCCAACAGGCCAAGGTCTTTAATTTATGTAGTGATTTATCCACAATTAAGTTTTAGTTAAGTTAGTCATTTAGCACAATATGTACAGTACATCCCATAATTAGAGTTTGTTAATGTTGTTGATGTTGTAGATGTTTTTGAATCTAATAGGTTTAAAGCATTTCCAATATTTTTTTGCAGTTTTATATCTTAATGTAGACACTGGATTTAGACTGAGGTTCGCAGTCGTACAAAATTCAGCTGGAGATACTTAGTTTGCACCTCAAAATGCAGATAAGGATTTGCAGATGAACTTGAACCCAGTTCCCTCACACTGCCGGATTTCTGGTGTGGCAACCTCATTCCCCCCCCCCCACACACACACACACACACACTTTCACACCCCCAGCACTATGCCTGTCTTTGTGAAGCTGTCTTCCTTGACTTTCCGTATCCCCCGTCTGGCCCTCTGCAACCTCTCCTCCATCTCTGCCCCCTCCCCTCCTGTGCAGCCATTCTTTACTTCTGGGTCGGGGGGCTCCAGGAGACGGGACTACAGGGACTCACAGTACAGAATGCTAATCAGGCCCTTGGTGGCACTTCCCACGATTTTGCTCCCAGACATGAGCTATTGTCTTGTTATTGATTCCATTACAATCAGACGGTCCCTGTAACTTTCGTGCCGTCTGGAGGCTGGTCTGCTGCTCTGACTGCAGCAGAGGGCCTACCTGTCATCTCACACTTTAAACCCAATCTCTGATTTGCTAATTCTCACATTTACTGAAGTGCTGTAGAGGTGCTGATGCTTAAACACGAGTACTGATCTTTGCCTAATGTTATACACTACCAGTTAATAGGATTTGGACAACCCAAGTGTTATAAATCTCAAGCGGGTTTATTTGAAATTCATTGCAGATGCCTTTACGTTAGCCTGAGTTATTGTAATAGAACTCGATCTTAAAATAGACAGAGTCCCAGTATAAATGATGCTGATCGCAGTTTCTCTTCGAGAACATCTTTCATTCCTAATTGAGCTGACATTTGCCTCCTGCGATGATTGCTTATTGTTTAACTGCCATTTAATTCTAACTTGCTTGTGAATTGTTAAGCTCTGAAATTGTACCTCGCTAAAGGTAGAAACAAGTGAAAGGTCAGTTAATTAATCCCATACATTGGTAAAACATGGCGTGTTGTGGGTTTGGTATGATGAGTCACTCAGACACGAGGAAAGTGACACAAATGTCCAAACTGTGAAGCTTCACATTTACATTTCCAAAATGACCCAAATCTAAGTCATTATATGTTGTCCTTTATTGTGGCTTGAAGCCAGAGGAGTGGTGCATTACTGTATTCTAAGATGCAAACTGTGAGCTTATGGGAGCCGCTCTGTACAGATGCTGCATGCAGCACAGCAGCAGCAGCAGCTGCATCCACTGATCTGCTTCTCTTCAAGAGCAGCTGTGGCACGACGGCCAAACACAGCCCATCATCCAGATGAGACGTGGGTTTTTAACCCTACAAGTGTACACAGTGTGAAAACATCAATCAGTAACTGTGTTAATGCTCATATGAACATGATTTACAGTCTCTAATGAGTTCAGTGTTGCATATTCTATTTTTTTTTAGTTGTTCCGGAATTTATAAACAGACGATAAATCTCAGTGAAGCCATTTAAAATTTCAACTATCCAATCCTCTCAATCTTAATTCAGCCTAATAACGAATACTGGGTAATCCACCTCAAATTTCATAGAAGGGAAGTCTCAGTTAATGCATTATGTGTAAACTATACCAAGCTTTTGTAATCTAACAATCATGAGTCATACAGGAATCTCATCATGCTCCATCCTTACATGATAGATAATATATATACATTATAAATATATATAGACATAGAGGTCCAATTTCCACAGAATAACTCTTCATCTGTCCATCAAACACAATGAATCGACTGAATAAGATCTTAACATAATGTGGTCTACTGTCGTCTGATACTGGGGCCAGAGTCACAAATATAGATGCCAAATAAAAAGTATTGTCCTCCCTTCTCATTCTGCCCAGAGACCTGAGGTTGCCAGGTAGTTTGATGAACCAATTCCACAAAGAATGGATCTCTGAGGAGCTACATCTAAACCCCTTTTCCACAACATAAACATAAACAGTCTTTGCACGCTGTAAATACAATGTTAAGCTGTGAATTAATTGTCTGGATCCTTGTAATCAGTGAAACTAGTGTTTTAGTTTAATCTTTGATGACATGTCATGCTTAACACTTCTTACCTGCAGTTTAAATGTGGATTATTATGTTTTATGGGTCTAATAAAATGAACTTGCACTGATGGACAGCAAGCGAGAAATATAATCCATGTCACATCTAAAATGTCCAAGAACCTTCAATGATGGCTTTTTTTCTGTTTTCATTTCTGTAAATAATCCCCCGCTCTCGTTTTATACATTGGCAATTCAATCCAACAAAGCCAACAAAGAAGATTAATCAATTCATCTTTGCAATATTTGGTCAGCAAATTTATATTTGAAGGTTCTTCATATTTTTTAAGTACAAACAAAGTCACAAGACAAGAAATAATACATCATAGAAGTAGACATAAATCCACATTTTTGTAAACAAGACTTTTATTGATTACATTAACTGTAAACAATTGCATAGTTCAAATACAGTAACTTGTGCAAATCACGCATATGTGACTCTTGAAACAGTAGGTCATACAGTGCAAAATAACGCCACCCGCTCAGTCCCTCTAAATATACTCACACAAATTACACAAATTCAGTTGCACATACAATGTTTCATGATTGCAGTTACATCGGTAAAATGCATTCATTCTGTTGCAGAACATTGTCAGAGGAACAGATTTGACAAATATGACGTGCAATAAAGGCAGCAAGTGATTAAATCATCATAATAGATCAACTAACCTCCACACACACACGCACACGCAAACACACACACACACACATTGCACCTGTGCTCGTACAGTGCACACGAGTAAAACATCACATTGCTCTCAGACCAAACCCATACATTTAGCTGTTAATGTGCAAACGCAAATACAAAAAAAGTGCAAACGTAAACACCTTCCTCTAGTTTTCTTTTGCATAGATTAAATGTAAAGATTAATTTCAAATCAGACTAAATATGCCCAGCTGTTCTCTGGTGCACTGAACAGGGAATAAACATTAATAAAGAGTGTAAGCATGAAGTATGAATTGTTACTAATAAAAGAATATTTGATGTACAACAACTATATTTACCAGTAATGCATTCATGTCAAATATTTTGTTTAAAAAAAGTTAAGAATTAACTGCTGTTAAAAAATATCTGCTATGTGGTTCATACTTAAATTGCACAAAAAATAATTTCAAATGTTTCAAGTAATAAAGTCACACAGATTGTCACCAAATATGATTGAAATACCAAATTTACACGAGGCAAAAACAATTAAAATATGTAAGACAGAAATATAATTCAATATGCAGACATATACATTTGAATTCTCTATTCTACATCGAGATTAAATTGTTGAACTAATTACACTAAAAACTCAAAACATGGACTACTGTAGTCATTCCCTAACATTTATTACATCCTATTTAAAATTACTTTCAACTGCAAATGTATGTTAGTGCATGTGTGTGTGGGTCTCACCGTGACCTACATATACATCTATAGTGCACATGTTTTCTGAACAGCTGCACAGAGCAGGGCTGGAGACCATGGTGTACGACAACAACAACAACAACACACGGATGCACTCATAGTTTCAGTCTTGGCCGAATATCAGTTATCATGTCCTTATTTCGCTGTATCTGCTTCATCAGTTTGTATCTGTCGTCAATGACAGTTTTAACTGTGTCCACTGTGCAGATGGTGGTAACATCCTCCAGTATGAGAAACAAGGGTTAACAGTGATGTTGTGCTGTGGGGGGGATGGGCATCAACTGGACTCGGCCGTAGTCCAAAGATCAGCTGATCTGACCCAAACTCCAACCTGATCAGAAACCTTAAATGAAGAAGCAGAGTGGGCATCAGACAATGATATTCAGAGTAAAGAATAATCACATTTATATGACGTTTTTGCATCCACACAAATATGCAGTGGCTTGATGAGATGTACATTTTTTTTATAGGTTCTTTACTAATAATACATCGAGTACAGAACTGGAGCAACACAATATATTTTCTGCAGGTTTGATCCCCACAATTCCCCAGTTAATCTGACTCTACTGGGTTCGAATTTACTGCATTTGTTACAGGAGTGGGGTCAGATTAAAGACATAGAGTAGACCCCAAGAGATGATCCTGTTTAAATAAAGCTTTAACAAACTGCATCTATATGTGCAATTATAATCAAACACACCCTGTACTCTGTGTGCAACTCACATTCTTTTGTTTTTGTAGAAAGATTCAGCTTTGTTGGTACAAGATAACTGGGGGGAAGAAAAAAGTGTTCCACAACAAATATTTAACAGAAACTGTTAAATATTTGAAGAGTCCGAAGGTGACTTATGGAAATCATATGCACAAACACAAACATTTGTGAGATTTTGAAGCAGGCATAATCCGTGTTACTGTATACTGTATCACCTCCTAACACACTGTTCTCATTCACTGCCTGTAGCCACTAATAACAGAGGGAGCAGACTCACACACTATAATGGCTAATCAACAAAAAAATGAATGTAACCACCAGAGGTTATGTGGAGTAATCTAAACACACACTTACATACTTTTTTTTTTATTATAAATTACTCTGCTTGACTTTTCAAGACAAACAAAAAAACTTAAGCATGTGCATGTCATTCGGCCGTATTCTACACATTGTTAGTCTTTACTCAACTCATCAACATTATAACACTGCATACTGCATATTTTCTTCACTATAAGTTATAGTATGGCTCCTAAAAACTGGCCCACATTGGTAACATTCAGTGGAGTCATAACCCAGATTAAAGAAATAATAATCAAGTAATATCTTATAAGTCAAATAACCGTGATACTTTCCAATCAATACATCTAAATACTTTAAACATCTCATACAAATATTCATCCCAGACAACAAAGTAAAATATGCCCCCAACCCCCAACCACTAAACTCCAAAACAACCAGTCTAGACACAAGCTGCTCTACCAATCACCAACATCACACTCTCTCCTCTCCTCTCCTCTCGTCTTTACCCCTACAATCATTGTCTGAGCCACCAAAGTGTTTTTCCCACGCTTTGTTTTCCTCCGTCCTGTTTGCAGCCAGGCAGAAGGAGGAGGAGGAGAAGGTGGGGGTGGAAAGGGTAACACGGGAGGAAGGAGAGGGGGCTAAGAAACTGATGAGGTTGCCATGGCAACCCCACATTGGCATGCCCCTGATTGGAGTGTGTGGTGGCTAATTATTCAGTGCATATTCTTTAAAACAATAAAGTGGGACGTATTGAAATGCAGAGCCAAGCAGCGCATAGCGTGTGATTAACATATGAGCCCAGTAATCTCCAGTCAAATTGCAACATGAAGTGACTCATGTTACGTTTTTTTATATCAAATTTTACATTAAACACATTAAGATTTATCTTCAGCATTGGATCATTACAATTTTTTTTTTTACCATACGTTTACCACAAACTTTCTCTTAATTCATTTATCTTCTATGTTTCTGCCACTAAACTCAAACTTAAATTTAATTTACGTGCCGATTTCCAAGGATCTACACAAAGTTTCCATTTTGGCTGCGGAAATAAAAAGACAGAGCAGCATGCTAATGGCAGGCCTCGGAGCGCTGGCATGGCAGACGTGTGCGTGCGTGCATGCATGTGTCTGGGTGGATTGAGGGTCTGCTGTGTGAAAGAAACCAGTGGGATATGTGTGTGTGTGAGGAGGGAGGGCTTTAACAATGGCCGGCATTGTTTACCAATCTCCCTCGTCCATTAATCAGGACGATCCGGCTCTAATTGGCGTTTTGGTTAAGCTGGTCTCCAGACCCCGTTCTCTCCACTGGCCTAAATAATGGCGTTACACCACAAGTGCCGCCACACACTGTGGAGGACAATGTGCCGCTTGTCTGAGGGCCCGGGATAAGATCCCCACCCTCTCCTCATCCCGTCTTTTCTTAGCGCCCCCTGCGCCCCCAAAACAAACCTCACATGGAAACACAAAGAAGTCCTCTCACTATTGAGATCTCACTGTCGCAGACTCCCTCTCCTTGTCTGTCTGCCCCCTCCTCTCAATCCCCCAATCTCCTTCCTCCTTTGACTTTTCTTCCTCACTCACTTACTCAGTGCAGTTTTTTTTTTTGTCTTCATACACTTACAGCGTGGATTTCTCTGCGTGTGGTGAAAGTGCTGAGGTCAGAAAACAACACCAATGGGTTTGAGCCTATTCGGTTAAAGGTTCCTGCTTTAAAAGTTAAACATGCAGCTGCTCTAAGAGAACCCCATACATCCTACTTTGACTTAAATTTAATTGTTCATGGTTAACAATGAAAATGCATGCTAGTAAAGCTCAGAAATAAAACAACAGCATGTTTTTCTTATATTTAACAATATTTGTGCTTTACAACATTTAAATCTGTCCCTGAGTCAGACACTGGTGTGAAAACAAGAGTTTGATGACAGCTGAATGACCACATGCCCCTCCGAGACAATTTAAAAATGTTTTGACTTGTGATTTCCTTTCAAAACCAAATGTTTGTTGTCAGAATTTCCAAAGAATCTCAATGGAGTTAAAAATAAGGCTTGAAAGTGGTAGCAAAATTATTTAAATGTCCACTGGGGAAAATATAACTAAAATTATTTTAATGTTTGCTGAAATTGGAGATAAAATAATTGAAAGTAGTTTTTTATTGCTCCAGACTGAGATATTTAATTTATGACAGTAACTGGGTCAGCTCTTTGGAGATCATCATTTTAGACCACCATGTTTTTACAGAAGCCCACAGTGGACACACTGTCAGCGAACTGAAGGCTACAGAGATTCACCAACACACTTATATGGGATAGTCAGCTGCAACATAAATGTTCCACACTGTACCTTTTTCCATTTACATTACAACCTATTGTAATGGTGTTTCTTACAATGTGGGAACCAGTGAAACATTTTCCATATGGCAACACATTTTCTTTGAAACCCCCGAATATGAAGCTGACTGTACGTGTAAGAAAAATGTGTGATAACAAGTGGAGATTTATGAAGACCGCTTTGTTACTAATTACAGCTCCTTGTGGATGTCATCGAGCTTGTAGGCGGGTTTTTTTTTTTCTTTCCAACATCATCAAACCAAGCTGTCTGCACAAGCATGCGGCATAAATACCACATGGATGCTGTACATGCATTGTAATTAATGCCATTGAAATAAAACGGGCTAGATGGTTTTTTTTGAGCGTAATGGAAATCCACAAAATGGTCGACCGCCAGCATCTGAGCGTAATGGAAATCCACAAAATGGTCGACCGCCAGCATCTGCAGCGAGACGACGGACTAGAAAGGAAAAGCGACGCAGGAACCGCAGCTGCCCTTAAAGATGCCAGCTTGTCAACCCTCTAAAGGGACTGGCTCCACGGTTTCCTCCTATCTCATCTCTTCCCGCGTGTCTCATGGGGGCGATCTCTGCAATTAACACGCTGGCAGTAATTAACACTGTCTTGAGGCAACCAATGGCGCAGAAAGGATCGCGGCCAACATGATGTGGGGGAAGGTGCAGCGCTGGCTATCTACGTTCCCCTTCTCCAGCTGCCATTTTGTGCCAGTCTTAACACCTAAGATGGTGGCAGGACTGTGACTTGCCATGTGGGAGAGGACGACAAACTGGCAAGGGAGGGGTCGGAGAACAGGAGGATTATGGGACTGAGGAGGGAGTCTGTTATTTTCACTCTTGTAGTCAGTGAATTGCTGAACGGTTACCAAAAGAGAGACAGAGTGGCATGATCATCAGAATGCTGCCCTACACTAACAGAAGGAATTCATATGAACACAAAGACTCGCTCTCTCTCTCACACACACACACGTGGACACACTGACATGTCAGAGAGGAAGAACAATGTGTTTATACGTTGTGGGTGAGAAAACAGCCCGTTGTTGGTCTGTTAGTGTTAAAAAAGTGTAATTTACATGTGCTTAATATACGCTGCACACATATGAACGCACACATGTGCCCATGCATGAACACACACACACACAAAAAACAACCAACACAGCCGTTCTCATGGTATGGTCTGCCCCTGAGCATGCAAATGACATTCATTATGCAAATGCATACAAATCAGAACCAACCATCTGAGAATCTGAGCTGGGAAAAAAAAGAGAAAAGAATATAATTAAATGAATGAGGGGGTAAAAAAAAAAGAAGTGTGTGTGTGTGTGTGTGTGTGTAGAAAGTACAGTTTGACTTCATGCTGCAAAAAGCACGTGAATGAAAAACGTCTCATAATTAAGACACAAATTTCCTTTAGCCAGAACAAGCTGAGGCTTAAAAGCCTTTTACATAAAAATATATAACTAGTTATACCATCATTTAAATATTGATAGTAAGGAATGGGAAGCACGGTTTGGAAGTTTAAGGGTTTTTCCAGGAGAATATTCAGTTTAGAGTTAATATGCTGTTCATATAGACATTTTAAAAGATTGTTTTTGATTTTTTTTTATAAAGTGAATTCCCCAAATAATATTTATTCTTGACAAATGGGATGTATCGCTCACACACATATGCACACACACACACACACACACACACACACACACACAAACTGTCCCACTGATGCTACACTGTCACTGCTGTTTCAAAGTCCACTGAGAGGAAAAAGTGCAGAAGAGCATCGACTAGAGTGGAGATGCTCCATATGATTGCAAAGTGCTGCTAATTGCCTCTCGAGGTGTTCTTTGTTTTGTTCCAGTCACCAGCGCTGCCTCTGTGCCACACTGATGACTCTGAATATCTCAGCTGGAAATGAATGTCTGCATCCATGTTCCAAAAATACACTGTAAATTATATGAAGGTGATTAAAGAGACACACAGATCTCCCTGTGCAGATGTCTGCAGCCGAAGCTTCCTGTGTTATTCACAGCTCATGTAACAACTACAACAAAAAACACACATTTTTGCTTCTAAAGAAAATAAATAAATAAAAGAACTGTGGAGGAAGCTGAAATTTAGGCAATTATGTTGTGGAACTGGTAAAAAGGAACAAAAAAAAACAGGCTAATTAGAAACAGACTGAGGCCAAATTCTAACCCAGATCAAAATACAATTAGATGCAGTAATTCCCGTGTGTGCATGTGTGTGTGTGTGAGAGAGAGAGGGTGATAAAGAGAGGCTTACTGTGAATGTCTAACTGGAATTCTGAACTGTATTTTTAAGAAATAAGGACATTTATTTGATCTTTTCACTTCACCTTTTACTTATATTGATCTTATTGTTGGAACAAATCGCTTCATTCTTCATTCACTGAGTGGTCTGTGCATTGCTGACGTATTTGTGTCATGTGCTGTCAGAGAGGCCTATTGCTGTAAACTCAAAGAAAAATGATGAGAAAGGCCACAGATGTCTGACTGACAGCCTTTACAACTGGATGTTATACTTCAGTCTATTTTCTTTCTCTTAGCATTGATAAAAAAACTCACTTGAAATTGGGGATTTTTTTGTCTATGCCAACTGTTGTTGTTTTTTTAAGTCACTATACCAAGATTTTAACATGCAACTCATAGATTTAGACACATTGAAAGTTAGAAAAATAAAATTATACTTTGTACATAATCAAAGTTGAAGTATTTCCAGAGGAATATTTGGACAGAGTAAATTAATGTGACGTCAAAGAAGACAGTCTGACCTGATTTGAAGTCTACATTTTGGTTTCAAATACACCAGATGTTGTTTTGCCTCAACAGCAGCATGAAATCATTTTTATTATTATTATTATTATTAGCTGTAATTTGTTTTCAGTGTTATTTTTTCGTGCTTTTTTCAGACACTTCTGTGTTAATCTCCTGGGACTTAAACCTGTCAGTTGGAGGCCTCTCTGGATGACAGTGTGAGCTATTTTAACCATTTTCAATATTCTGATTTTAAGACTCTAGTTTGTTTTATTTATAATTGGTAGTATTATGTTGATTGTATATGGTTTGCTGCTATAACACACACATTGAGCCTTATATACCTTATATACTGTAACACAGCATCATACCTTCACGTTGTTGGTTTGCAGCATCCTTTGTCTGAAATCAGTTCCTCTCCAGTAGTTTTTTGTCTTTTTCTTTTCTTTCTTTTTTTTTGTTAAGTCCGTTTTCTTCTTCCATGCAGGCATGTAATGGGATTCTTGTTACTTTCGGTTATCTAGCTTTATGAAGAATGTACATGACTCATACAGCTAGATAACCAAAGATAACAGACAACCCCTCAGGCCTGCAAACGCAGCAGCTCTCCTCCACCAACTCACACCACCTCCATACACCTGCACAGACAGACAGTGACAGGAGGGCAAATGCTTAAAGGGCTAATTCACGACAACAAAGCTGTTTTAGTCCCTTCTTACTATTTTTTCCCCCACGTAATCCAGGGTTTGGAAATAATGATTGTAAGTAGTCGTAGTCATATATCTAATGCAGATGATTTATCACATGGTCCTAAAGACGCCTCAGTGAAATGAGATGAAAAACAAGCATGACTAAAGATTCACAGGGGATACTGCTGGGAAAACACATTTTCCGAGCTATTAAGTGTTTTTATACGACTGAGATGTGAATGGGCTCTTATAGGAATTCAAAACAAAGCATCGGAGCGAACTATCCAAGTGAACTAAAGACAACAACAGTGAGGAGCTTTATGAGGGCATCAGACGCTTGCAGATAAAATAGCACTGAGGGGAATAATTTCCACAAACACTCCTATAAAGAAAACATTACAGCATAGTGTAAAAGGCGAAATATAACACATGCACTCATTTCACACTAGGTAAATACTCAATTATATTGTGTACAAAGTCCTATCTGGAGTTATTGTGGCTGTACGTGATTCTTAAACATGTACAGTACATTTCTTTTCACACTTTCAATTACAGCTCTACTTTAAAATATATTTATATATATATTTAATCATTACCTTAAAAAAAAATGACCTACTGTTAAAATATTAAAAGCAAGAAAAATCTATAACAGAGGTGGAATATGGGGATTAAAGAGACTCATGCATAAAGAGAAGAGAACAAATGAAGAAAATGGCTGAAATCTACACATTACTTTAATTTGCATTTGGAGGTTTGTGTTTTTATATAAAGCAGATTTCTACAGATATCAGATATATCGACATTATAGCCAACACACCCTAATTATATGTTATATCAAATATAGAATCTATTCTTAATATTATTCTTATTATTATCCCTAATAAACACAAGTTATGAAAGTGACGTCACAAACGTCGCATGTTTTCCGTTAATGCGTTATAATACCACGCACACACACACACATACACGGGCTCGTGTCTGGAGTCAGTAAAATTAAAAAACACAGAGAACGACCGTTAATGCTGTTGTTGCCTCTAAAAGGAAAAAATAAATAAACCCACCTACAAAGACATTATTGCCTTTCACACACAGACTAATTACATGTTTTACATTTGTGTTTCACGCGCTGCACGATGGGGAAACGTCTGCCGTAAATCGAAGGAAGGATGAATTAAACTCGTGTGACTCTGGATTTCTGCCAACACTCATGCATTAGTGCAGATCACTTTACTCTGCTGCAGGTTCTCACTCTGCAAGGCCGTGACACACGTCACAAAGGCTATTATATGTACAGTGTGTCTTTGTGTGAAGGTGTTTTACCCTCATTTTATGCGTTTATCTGGTGATTTGGGTGCCGATAGTAAAAGTGAAATCATTTATTAAAGGTTGAGGCAATATTAGAATTTACTATTTTACTAGAATATCTCTCTCGCAATTAGAATTACCAGAGTTCATATTTCTATTACTGGTGCATATTTTGTCTGTTGTCGTGTTGTTCAATAGACATTGTTCTAAATAAATAAAAAGTAATACATCAAGGAAATAAGAATTCACATTTAAGAAACAGAGGCACAATTTGAAGAAACACTGTGTGTGTGTGTGTGTGTATATATATATACATATATTCACAGTAATACACAGTAAATCACTGTCTACCACTAACACTTCTCATCCCCTGCGGCGATATTTAAGTTATCATTCCAGATAACTTGTCTATAATAAAGTGGGAAATGCTTCTTCTTAATCGTAAAAGTCGCGCCCACTCAAAGTAACCGCGAAAGGATTTGGTGTTAATGATTTTGAGGAAGACTCAATAATTAAATACACTCAGCGTGTTTGTGTTGATGTGTGGGAGAGAAAGATGATGACGATGATACTTCTAATTTTGTTGAGGTGCAGTGAGAGCTATAACCACTTTAAGAGCCAAGTGTCAATGAATCCATTATCGGACCAAAAGTGTGATCGTTCATATTTACCTGGAAGTCAGAGGAGGCCTTCATCTTCATTTCTGATGCATCTTGTGGCAGTTAAAGTTTAATCTGTGGGTGGAAATGAGAAAAAATAGATCATCTATTAAACTCTATTAAAAAATTATTAATGAACAGCTGAAAAAACTCTCGTCCACGTGAATGAAATGCATCACTCCTCCCTTTTTCCTCTTCCTCTGGAAAATCCCTGAAAAACTTCACACCTGGGAAATCTGCCTACTAGGTCACTAGTAGTCCAGTTTTTGGTTCTGCCCAGCTCAGCAGGTTTGTTCAGCCTCACTGACTCTGCACCATCATGAGGCTCCCGTGCTGCTGCTGCTGCTGCTTCATACTCTCGGCGGCCCCATTTCAAATCATACAACTGACTTGTGTCTCTCTGCACAGTAATCAGCCCCCCTGACGCGTCGTTTCACGTTTACACATGTAAATATCTCCGTGTCTGGGAGCCTCATACAGTGGGTTTATGCACTGCACGTGCATGGCCCTTCATTGGCTTCCCATGATTTTTCCCGTGAAGTGCACAGTCATGTTTCTGCGTCATCCATAGATCACCTGAATTATTGTGTTCAGCTTCAAAAGTTAGTCTATGCTGCATGAGTGACATTTGTGCAACGTTTGCATGGAAATCATCATTTGTGCATGCACGACTTAGTGTTATAAATGATTTAATCTTTATATGATGTCTCTGTTTTTAAATATATTGTGCTGTGAACTTTCTTTTGAGTCTTGAAAGAATATATGTAAATATATTGCGCAGCATATGTTATGAATTAATATTGTAAAATGTTAACTTATATTTTAATAGAGCAATGTGATATATATAACGTATATATGCATGCATGAGAGGGAGGTGTGATAAAATCTCACTCAGATTAAGCATAGGCCTTATGTAATAGCGCTATTCTGGCAGCGCACTGTTTAATCCCAGGCTGCAGAAAACCGTGTCACTGTTTCCTTCATTTACAATAATCACCTTTGCCCCCGCTTTTTTTACGCGTTTCCCCACATGTTTAGTCTTTTCAGCGCGTAATCTCTTGACAGCCAACAGGCCCAACACGTCACTAACACTGCGCTGTGAGAGGCTGCACCGCCTGAGGCCAACGTGACACCAAACTGCACCGGCACAGGTCGGCGTTACACATCAAGTGCACCATTGTATAATTATAAGTTAATAAAACAAAAGCCAACAGTGAGAAAGACGCTTTTAAATAGACTGTAGATGGTGGTAACACTTATGTAACACCTGGAACAACAATAGAGCATGTGTCTAATCCGGGGTCAGCACCACAGAAGAGATTAAATTAGATAGGAGAATAAGTTGTTTTACTGACAGGAAACACCAAAACTGTTTACCATTAGAGGTAAATTCATTAGTGTGGGAGTCATTTCTCATATATAGTAAATTACCTACATTCTCTGTGAGAGTGGGAAGAGAAGAGGAGGAGATTATTTTAATGTTATTATCAATATAGTTTGGTTAATAACTAATCACAGGCTCTCAGGACTAGTGAGAGGGGGATCACACGTGACTAACATGTGCAAAAGTCACTCAACCAAATACTAAGATTACAAATGGCTTCACTCTCTTCATGGTCAGATTATAGCAAACAAACATCCTCATGTAAAAGTGTTTGCAGCCACAAGTGAAACTATTCTTCTCTGAGCTGCTGCTGAGGATGAGGATGAGGATGATGATGCTTTTGCGCACAGATGATGTTGAGCCTTTTATCTTACATATTTCTGCTGCTGCTCATCATTCATGCATCTTAAAGTGATGTGAATACAGAGCAGGGCTCTCTGGGAGGAAAATGTGCTCGGCTTCTAAACACACTTCACTCTTTTTTCACACAGTCAAGGGTTAAACACACAATAACAGCATGTTAGAGTCTAAACGCACCACAGACCCTCGCGCTCTCTCTCTCTCTCTCGCTCTCTCTCTCCTTCTTCTCTCCTCTGCAGGTTTTCTGTTAAAACACTCTCATTTGAAACAGAACCGCACAGAATAGTAAAACAAAACCACACGTTTCTTACTGTTTCCTCTTCAGATGCAGCAGTGGGTTTAGACACGGGGGCTTGGATCAGCTCCTGGTACCCGGCGGTCCCTCCGGACGTGCGGCATGCTGGGAGCCAAATGAGCGCGTTCATGAGCGGCGTATTGAGCTTTTGTGGCGACGACGCATCGTTACGTCCCCCTGGCCCCGTCCTTTTTTATCTAATGGGTCCTCTTGTGTTTTTTTTTTTTCCTCCCTCTCTCACATCGTCACAAGTCTCTCCTCCTCATCCTCAGCCGTGGTCCACTCCTCCCCTCACCGAGCAGGGGAGTTGGGGCTGTCCGCCCGGAGGACTACATCTCCAACACCACTGTTGTCTCCAAATGCTTTAACATCTCATTTGTTCTAAATCATATACGCGGTCCAAGTCCCGCCCCCCTGTGTGTGACTCAGTGAGGTAACACTGTTCCCACCCTCTGAGATTTTTGATATTATGCAAGACGGACGATGTAATTAGAATATGAACCTATGGCTGCGTCTCTCACGCCCCCAACAGGCGCATGAAGAAGTGCACGGTGGCACCACCACTCACCCTCTCACCAGACATCACTCAGATTCCCATAGAGAAAATATGAGGCCGTTATTTTCCAACATACATGACTTCATAATGCTGGTTATGTTTTATTCCTGACATCTATTTAAATTATGTCACTACATTTATGAGGCAGTGTATTTTTGATCTTTCTTTTTTAACCTAAATACTATTATTTATGCCAAATGTTAATGTTCTGTGTAAAGGGAACTCTTAACTGTGCATATTCCAACTTATTCTATCTTTAAATTGCAAATACATTCTTATACTTTCATATTTACAACATACTGTTGCTGTGTCTTATTTGTCGGCCAACCATCCTCTCATCCTCTCATTCTCTCTTCTATTTATTGAGTTTACAGAGTTTTTCAATCAATCACACAAGCAACAAAACGTGGACATAGAATTAACAACAAAGCAGAAAGCAAAGGAAAAACATAAACACATTGGTGTTAACATAAAACAGTTACAGTTACATAAACCAACTGGTTTATTCACTTGATGTTTTTAAATCAGGTTCACAAAGCAAGCACATTGTCTCCTTCTCCTTCAACCACTGGATTTCTAGATTGTAGCAGCAGTTTTCTAGTTAGCAGTGTGGATATGGGAGGTGACCTGGGCCTTAACATCTTTTTAAAGGACATTAAGTTATTTCCCCATTGGGAAAACTGTGAAAAATGTTCCTAACAATCCTATTTCAATGTGGCTTCTCACCCTGTGTCTCAAATATGTCGGTTACTGACTGCGGCTGAAAGTTGTACAGAGTTCCTCCAGCTTGACTGATTATCATGATAATCACAGAAGAATTCTTTTCAGTGGCCTGAAAGACGAATACTCTCAAACGTTATTGTATGGGCCCTCAGTCTGTCCATATATATGCATAGCCTATAGACACTCTCATCATTTGCATTAAATAAAGTTAAGTCAGTCATGTTGCTCCGTCTAGACTCCAAGTGTGGAAATGCCTTCACTGACACTGCAGGAATATATTACATATAAGGCCAACAGCTATGAGCTCATGTCTGTCTGTATCTTTTTGGTGAATTAATTTACGTATAGAGTAATCATGTTTCTTTATGTGATATTAGTGGATTTAAAAACAAGGCGGGACAATTATGAGTCCTTTTATCAAACACTGACTCAAACACTCCTGTTTTCCGCAGCGTACACATGAGCTGTGAGGAGATAATTCAAGTTTATTACCAACAGAGACAATTCACCACATCATACACAAATCTCGCCTGCAACTTTAAGCAGCCACATGAAAACTAAATTTAATTTAGGCCAAATTAGTTTAATAATGTGACACCACGACTCTGATCAACCACAAAGACACCAAACTCCACAAAAACCTTTATATGAAGATGCTAAGCTTAATTAGTATTTGTACGTTTGACGTTTTTATTTTTTGGGCATATAGATCTCCTTACCCACAGAAAATGGATTGTGACTGGAATCATTTTAAACTCTAAGTCTGCTGCTTGGTGTTTTTTTAGCATTGTTTGGTCCCATTGTGGCGATTGTTTCATTCTTACTCAATTGTATTTACTGTATATATTTAATGCTTTTGTTCATGTGGAAGCTGCATTTACTATTGATATCAATAGAAGTATTATATTAGGTCCATATGGAACTGGGGTGAAATTGTCTATTTATCCAGTACAAAGCTGGCACACAGTCCAGTGTGTACCCTGTCTACCCCTCTATGTCAAGCCTCGATGTGGAGGATAAAGTGGTAGAAAATGGATGAATGGATATTTACCATCATATTAACTTCGATGAGGTAGTGGAATATAATGTCATTACTCAAGTAAAGAACAACCTGCATTCATTCACTACACAGCAGTATACAGTTGCATATGGTTGAGGTCTGCACTGTCGTATACATTGATATGGATAAATATTATGATAAAATGTCAGTTAGTTTAAAATTGTATTATATACAACATTTTTTCAAGTCTGATGCAAAATATTCTTTGTTGATGTCTTAATGTGTGTTTGCAAAATACATAAACTTATGATATATTGATAGGTTTTATATTGCAAAATACAACATATTGTTATAGACTTATTACTAGGATACCTCTCTGAGCCTTTCCTGGATAATTCAAATGTTTACAATTAATTCAAGGACGGCATGTACTGTTGCATATTTTCATATATTGAGTGGTTTTAATCCATCCTGTGTCTTCTGTTGAAATCGCTGTATCCACGTTACTCCTTTTCCACTCGTTACTCGGGCCGTGAGAAGCAGACACTCTTTTGGCTGGTGGGTCACATTCTGTCTCAGAGCCTCTGACAGCAGTAAACCACCCTCGGCATCACTCCATTGTTTTACTGCTGCCAGCCCAGACACCATTTATATATATACATCTATCCTATAGCGCTTCACTGAACACAGAGGCAGCGCGCGTAACGCGCCAAACCCAGCTTTTACGCACGCTGACGAGAAACACGCCAGTTTGTTCTAAACCTCCCCTGCTGTAAATGTGACTTGTGCTTCTGCCTGCTGACCACGATTGTGCATTTGTACCCATGTATGTGTGAGTTCAGTGCTGGCACCCTTTTAGCCACATGTCGCGCCAATATTCAAATGATGATCCTCTGATTTGAATAAGAGCTTAATGAGACGTGGTGGTGTATAATAAATGAACGCGTGGGTTCTCCGTGTTATTGAAGGCATGTTGCACAAATATTGTCTTTATAGTCATTGTATTTTAAAACTTTTAAGACATTTTAGATCGATATTATTACCATGAGAGCCAATAGGACCCAAAGTTCTCCATATGGATCAGGATTTGTTATTTACATGTAAATCTTCAACATGCTTAAAGCTGATATGAACTCCTGTTGGGGGGGTTTCCAACTGGAAATCAAATTCTTGTCTGTCTAGAAATATCATCACCATGTTAAATATGTTTCCTCACGTTTTGCTGGGATGTAAGAGTTTCTTCCATTGAAATACAATTGACTGGGCTGTACTTGTACTAGATGTAAAAGATACATGTCCAAGATTAACAGACTTTAAATTTACTGATTTATTTTACTATAGCTGACTGAATCTATAGTTTGTGAAATGTATATATCTACATTGACAGGGAAACATATTTTACTTGTTTAGTGTTGAAGATAATGTAAAATCTAAATTACAGGACATGGATATTTCCACCTCATATTCTCACAAAACACCTGCAAATCAATACAAGGTCAACACCATCATATTTTTTTATTTAAGACTGTTTTCTAGCCAGTACTTGTGAAAGTGTTCCAGTAAATTCAACCCTCACTAAATCGTATGTTTTAGTCAAGGGCGTTCATTTTATTCTTAATTTAATCCGTGGTGACAGAAATGGAAATATGTCACATACATGTATATGTCAACCTACAATATAATCATATAATTTATAATTTAACCTAATTTCATCACATATGTCTTTTAACTGATGTGATACTTTAAAATAAGCATATATTTAAAAACGGGAAGGGGCGAGTCAACAAATACATTTACAGGACTAAAACTGAACTGGATGATTAAAAAAAAAAACATTTAACATAAACCTCAATGTTATTTGAGCTGAGCATTCAATTGACAGAAATTCAATATTTTTCACTGAAAGAAAACACAAAGTCACTGAGCGTCACTTAGTTTCTACACATTCAACTACAGGCTTTTGCGCACATATTTCTGAATAAAGTGATCAGCTTTGATTTCGGGTATAGTTTCAGGGCTTCCTCCGGACATTATAAACAGAAACGTTTTAAAACCTAAACTTTTAATATCACAAAACTGATTCCTGTCATTCGGGTCACATCGAGGTTTATTTGGAAACGGATTGTCATTTATTTTTCAAAGTCAATGATAATTGTTTTCTTTTCTTAATAAAAAAAAACGCGTTAACATTTGGCATGCAGTTGCAGATTTCAAAAGAAAAGCATTTTCTGCCATCGAATACTCGTTTACTAGTTTAGAACATTAAACAACTAAACTAATTCCACCAATAGACAGGATTTCAGTGCAGCAGTGACGATTGAATGCACTCGTAAAAACAAGTTTAACAGGTACAGAAACTGAGATTATATTCCAGATCTGCTGCGAGACAAATGTAACTTCTGGGAAATCATCATAAAACAACAATTCAGTCTTCACTGGACATGTTTATGCACATGTGATGAATGTAGACCTATCATACCGTACATGTTAGATTAATATGATTACTTCATAGTAAAACATACAGGTCTGAGAAGCTGCTGTCACGTTTACCTTTCACGTGTCATTTTTGTGTGTAGAATTATTGACTTCACACTCATGAAAAACATATCCGTGAGATATTTGACCTCATGTTTGCATCCCTCTTAAATCAATTTGATGAATTGAGCCTAAAAGACAGAGCCCATCACAACCAGATATGTTTTTTTTTTTATCTATATACTGTGGATGCCATCGTGTGGACAATATGTTCATTACACTCAGGGTTATTAAATCCTGGTCCAGACTATCTGCTGCCCCCACACGGCCAAATACAGTACTGCAGTAGTTTTGCCCTTTTCAAAATATTCAGATGCTAATAGTGAAACATCAGTTAATTAATCAAATGAACTAATGACAAGCAAAGTATACACAGGTTTAAAGCTTTAAAGTTTTGACTCTTTAAGGTAAATATACTAAAGGGATTTGGTATTTTTCCCACAACGATTACTTTATATCTGTCTATATCATTTTCCTAAAAATACATTAGAAACAGTGATATGAATTAAAATCCAAGCCAATCCACTTCTAATGGAAATTAGCCATGACTGCCTAAAATAAATAAAAGCAGTCTGTCTTCATGTGGCAGCTTTTAGATGCTTTTAAATCCTCCAAGCAAATGCCTCATATTACAGCTGTCCCTGGTGTTGTTCTCATTAACAGAACAATATTGTTTTGCGTATTTATGGCAGCATTTCAAAACACTGTTATGACATTGGTCGATGTTATACTCTAAGAAGTTCCACCATGGGAACATTTTATATTTCTATTAACACATTTCTGCATTACAATAGCTTCAAAAGGTTTGATTTGAAAATATTCAGTCTAATAAAGAAGAGTAGAAGAATGAGTTATTTTTGCACACACACCAATGGTGAGAGTGAATTTGACCTCTGCATTTAACCCATCCTTCTTACACACTAGTAGTGAACACACACACAAGCCACATGCAAGAGCAGTGGGCAGCACTTATCTGCACCCGCGGTACAATGGGGCATAGGGTGCCTTGCTCAGGGGAACCCCAGCCCTGGTTCACCTTATTGAACCAGGGACCTTCAGGTTATGAGCCCAATTCCTTTCCTCTTGGCCATGGATGCTTTTTAGATTAAAGCTTTGAAAATGAAAAGTGAAGTTGTTTATATTTGTGGAATTTGGCATCACCATCTTTGTTCTAATTCCTTGGTGATGATGAATATTAAATTTGAGGGTATGAGGGAAAAAAAGTCCAGGTTTGATTAAGCATTTGTTTAATTCTGAGTTGTATTATCTGTGCTTTAGGCAGCATTAGCTGATATCTAATTATGTATTATTCTTTCCAAAGAAAGGTGAAATAGAGAGATCACTGAAGTCACACTAACCAAAGAGCACCATGTACTGTTTTGGCTACCTTATTTATTTGTTTATTTATTTATGTTTTTTTCCATATAGTTTCTTCATCTAGCAACATCTATCATGTTTACTTCCTCAGTCGTCCACATCAGTCATCTCATGTATCACCCTAAAAAACAAAGCAGTTTGGAGGTAAAAGTGTGTCTTCACAGGGGTTTTGAATCCCTAAAATAAAGAAATGAATAAATGTGATCTTCATGTTAACAAACAGTATTTGTTTTGCAATATACTTCTACTGAGGCTTGAAATAAGTGCTGCATTTGTTTAATATATACTGTATATGAGAAATTGAAATCTTTGACCCGATGATGGCACTATAAGGACTAAATGTAGGACTGTTAGCGAGATGCACAATCCAAGCTCAAGGTCCACTTCATAGATTTGACCAGAGCCTTCAATCGTTTGACGGGCTCTTTAGCAGCAATTCGAGTTTGATCATTTGTCATTGAAATGTAATTGAGTGAAAGTATTGTTAAAATCTGATTTAATTCCAAGAAAAAGTAAGTGGAACGCAACAATTACTCTGTTTGCATGTCCACATCTCCATGACAACTGAATAAACTAAAATCCTTTCATATACTCTAATATAGTCCTTATAGATTTCTTCATTGGACAACGAAGCAGAAGCTCCTAAATACCCACTTAAATGTCCATTAAACATGGTTTAGTTCAGGAATTGATTGAACATACTACACATAAGTATGTTTTGATCAATGTATAATTACTTTAGTTTGAATCCCTCAGCCTTAGAATAAGCCTACTGGACTAATAGACATATATATTTCACATTTTGAAGAGGAAGTTTCAAAACAAAACAAAAAAAACAATGACCTTGTTTCTGAAATGCAAAGGACACTGTAAATCCCTGAAGCACATGGAAAAGGGAGGGATGAGTGGAGGACTCTGTTCTCTCACCAGTAGATGTCACTAATTCTTGCATTATTAACAGTGAGCTCAGAGCACTGCTGTCGTGGCTGTATATACAGTAAATATATACATATATATGTATATATTATATATACATACACATATATATATACATATATACATATATATACATATATATATATATATATATATATATACAACACAGCATATATTAACCTAGTGAGCATTAAATAAATTGAGGTTTAAGCCTGAAAACACCCTCACATGTAACAAGTATGACAACACTTTGTACTATAAAATGAGATCATAAAAAAGTACCATGATGGCAGAGTGGAGCACATGTGGGAGGCAGCATGGAGTGTGAGTGGGCAGCAGAGTCGGGTGGAGCGTGATGGAGAGCACTTTGGTTTGTTTTGTCATTACCATGGTGAAAGTAAAGCACATTTCCAGGCGTGGAGATGGGATACGATGACCTCTCAGGTTTGGTCAGTCAGAGGGATGGAAACACATTTGTCAAGCTATAGTCTTGCTTGTTATGTTGCCCTTTGTTCAGGTTGCTCTTGTGAACACGATGACTTGAGTTTGTTGTCCTTTCTTTTTTTCGGAAGTTGTGAAACATAACTTATAGTGGTTGGCTGATTTAATGAGACACTTATACATGATACATTTTTAACCATTAGGGGTTATTAAAAGTTAAAGAGGATTAATAAATATTTATGTAGTCACTTTAGTTTGTCAGGTGTTTCATTTGCTGAATAATTCAAACCTACATCACATACTTTATCCATAAAAAGGAAATAGATTTTCAATTGGTTTTGTAAAAAAATACCTTTAAAACTACTATTACAATTTAATGTAAATAAATATGCTGTCCATTCCTACACCGTAAATTATTTCCACGGCTTCACAGACTTTAACTGTGCATATTCACAGTATAATACTATATTTGTATGTTTTATTGTGAAATGACTATAGGCGCTATTACAGGATTTTCACAGGTGGATTCAGTACTTATTCAGGGGAAAAACCTTTGGTAATATACTGTAGAAAAATCAGCGTAATATGACACAACTGTGATGTAGTAAAATGCAGTATTTATACAGCACAATACTGGTAAATCACAGTAATATTCTGTAAGACACAATTACTGTGAGATTATAGTAAAAATGTTTTTATTTATACAGGAAAATACTTATAAATCACAGTGATATGTGTAGTTGCAATAAACAGTTGTCATATTACAGAGATTTACTATATAACGATCAAGTAACTTACTATTAAAGTACAGTATTTAAGACCCAGTAAGATGCAGATTTATTTATTTATCAGGGACAGTGTAGAAAACATTATCCATCTCTAGCCCATAACACTCATTCAGTAGCAGTAAATATGCATATCGAATATTTTACAGTGTCGTGTGACTAGTTGAGTTTACAATTAAAGTTAACTTGAAAGAATGACAAAAATATTCTTGTCCAGTTTTTAATTGAAAGTGTAACTAAACCACTTTTTTGCAGGTGAAAACCAGGAACCACAAAACAACATCTTTGGTTTTGCTTAATATCCTGATTAAAACCCTAATAAGTGAATGAGTTTATTCACTGTTATTATTTTAACACTCAGATCAGCTTCTGCTATAGTGTCATAAAACTGATATGTGTTGAAACATGTGTTCCTATGGTAAACGCATGGCAGACAATGAGGAGCGTGAGGTGTGTGTGTGTGGCTAAATTGTGGAAATAGTTTTCTTCAGCTGTTGTAGGACTTTTAACAGATGCCCACTCTGTTCTGTTTTAAGGAGCCTGAGGCCAATTCCTTCTTCAAATGATTTTTTTCTTCCTGTGCTGCCTGATCTCTCTCTGCCCCGTCTGCCCAGCGTTTAATTTGTTATGTCTGCCTGTGGACACTGTTGTACTACAGAAGATGAGTTTCTATGTCCTGCTGGACTTCATCCAAGTCACTCTGAACTTATCAGAACACAGGTCATCGTGCTATTACTGCCTTCTCTGCCTGCTTCTCTGATTCACTTGGAGGCATTTAAAACCACAAGAGACAACATGCTGTTAGATAGATAGATAGATAGATAGATAGATAGATAGATAGATAGATAGATAGACAGATAGATAGATAGACAGACAGATAGACAGACAGATATTATGTGTGTGTTGTAGCAGCATTTGGACACTTACTTTGGGCACAAAAACACAATAAAACAATGGCTCACATCAAGCCAGACTTTGATACTCCGTTTCTAATCCAACATGGCCCTTCGGGGGTATTTTTTTCCAAGATGTCATGTGTTTTATCTCTGTCAGCCTCTTTATTCTCAGTTGTATCCATGCAATGCTGACACTGAAACAGCAAATGCTCATAAACTAGGACACAAGTCTGCCTGGAAACCCATAGAAAAGAAAAATAATGTTATCCTGGAGAGTCGGTGAACATTAATGCCATTGCAGTAACACGATGAAGTGAACATAGAGTCGTGCACTCTGTATATGAATGAGTTAACACATTTGTAAGCTACAGGGTAAAAAAAGAAAGAAAAGAAGGCCGAAAGACCTTTTGTAACCTCCTGCTTCTGTATTGTGAATCGTGTATAGGTACGCACTAGTCTTCTGAAAGACCCTGGTGAGCACATACTAGATGATAGACAAACACCACTTCACAGTATCTACATGTACTTCACAGTCAATTTTATTTATGTAGCCCAACATCACAAACACTATTTGACTCCTAAGAGAGAGGAAAGATGAAAAGATATAGACCAGGAGCAATTCAAAAATGAATAAAATACAGTTATCATCATCACCATAATCTTCATCATCTTCGTCCAGGTTTTGATGTGATGACGGTCCATCTCCTCATGTGACCCTCAGAGAAGGATGAGGGTAATATTAAATTTAACAGTAATGTGGAGCTGTATGATATGTAGTAATAGTTGTAGTATTTGAGCTGTGGTATTCTGGAATCAGGGATACCTGTGAAACAAGAACAAAGAGAGAGGAAGAGCACACACTAGGGGGAGGGAGGCCCTTCAGTGTGTGGGGTCCTGGGTCAGATGTCCCCAGTGGGGAATCCAGCCTTACATTTTCCTGCTAAATTATGGATATTACAATTAATTATTATTTTTTACTATAGTCATTTAAATGTGACAGTAGAGAAAACAGAAACAAATAAATGAAATAAGCCTACTGCTCATCGCTATGCCTGCTGCATGCGGCCTGTGAATCCAAGGTATAAGGTACAGTATTATAGACAATAACTATCAACAGATATAAGACAACGTGTGTAAGACAACATCACACAGAATAAAAAAAAAACCCTGCACATACACAATTGTGATATCTATGTAGAGGTGACTATATGTAAAATAGGCCTACAGAGATTTACATTATATATAGGGCATATGTTACACTGCGCCTGATGGTTTTGTTGTTGTTCATTTAGCACATTTATTAGACCAAACAGAGCTAAATTAATATTTTATTTAAACCTATATTTTGACTTCATATGCTAATTTCCAAGAGGCGACTGACTGGTCGTGATACCGTAACGTTTGACGACGTGATGAAAAAAGAAAAAAAAAAACACAAGACAATACTTGACACGATAAACGAGTCACATCTTTTTACATGTCTCTTTAACACGTCTCTCTTTGGAAGAGGACTAAAGCTGTGAAAAACAAACGGTCTAGCGGACAGACTTATGTAAATCAGGCAGGGCACAGCGGGGATACAGTGACATTTTCTCCACATGCAAAATCATGCAAAAGGTAAATACTGAGGCGGAGGGATACAAACACTAGTGCAGAACATGGCCGTCACCTCCGTCATGTCCTCTCTCACAGACCGGCCCACTTCACTGACACCGCGCGCTGATTGGACGCAAGGATCGCACGTCAGCCCCTGATTGGTTCTCGCACACGTCCATCACGGGGTAATGTCAATGACGTTGATCATACACTGGGTTCACTGTATCGCCTGGGTGGACAGTATAGTTACTTCAGGAATAATTGGAATAAAAAAATACGGAGGATTCGTGTAAATAGAGACGTCGCTTCAGTGTAATTAATGAACGCGTCGTAATTAAGACGGCTCGTGTTTGAAGCAAGTGGTGGCAGACCTATTTTTGATTTTTATCAGCAATATTTCAGGGTAAGTGGAGTGATACATTTCCTTCCTGCGTCTTTCCTCGCACAGGAGCACAACCACTTGCTATACTATTTAATTATTGAATTTATTAAAAAAAAGGAACGCCGCATATATTAACATTACACAGAGGCACACGGATCATTTAAAATGCAAAATGTCCACAACATGATGTAAAACAGTGTGTGCTCCGGCTCTTATTGCCGAGTTCTATGTGGAGAGTGTAATGAAGGTAATGGCTGTCCGTCGTACTCATAACTAGAAAATTGTGAAATGGCCTGTGTAACGTAGCTCGTCGTCTACTTTGTACACCAACCTAATTTATGATGCTTTTAAATGACTAGTTCGTTTGTGCTAAGATGAAGACATGGTCTTCAAGCAGGTCAACTGCGATCCTGTATGGATCCTGTCTGCAGTCAGTGGGCCTACACTCCATCTGTCATAATGTGCAGTGTGTGGAATAGCCGAACAACAATGTCATTTTAACCTCAGTCCACAAAGCTGTTTACACAGTTGCATTTTTCTCACCTCACTTAAACAGGAGCCCGAAGAAAAATGATATTCTGCTGCACTGGTTTAAGTTTGTGTGTGTATATTAAGGCTGTGATGGTTCAAAACCATCATTGTGAGGACATATTGACATTTCAGCAGGTCCTTTTTGGAGGGTCAAAGGCTATAGCTTACAGTTATGGGTATAATTCATTTTGGCATTAGGCTTTTACACTCACTGGTCACTTAATTAGGTACACAGGACACCTAATAAAGTGACAGGACTGGCACCTGGTGTGGTCTTGAGCAATGGTCTTATGTATACCTTGGCTGTAAAGAGTGGTTTACTGTTGAATTACTATCGTTTTATCGTCGTTCTCCTCTGTGGCATCAACAAGGCATTTTCACCTAGAAAAGTGTTACTCATTGGGCATTTTCTTTTTTTCTGGAAGATTCTCTGTAATCCTTGTGTGTGGAAATCCCAGTAGATCAGCAGTTTCTGAAGATACTGGGACTATCCTGTCCGGCATCAACAATCAAGTCAAATACAAAGTCAATTAAATCTTTTTCTCCCCCAATTTGAATTCTTGTCTTGAATGTCAGCAGGTTGTCCTGACCATGTCTACATACTTGAATCGCATGGAGTTTCTGCCATGTAATTTGCTGGTTAGATGAACAAGCAGATGATCAGGTGTATAAATTGAACGTAGTTGAGGTGTTCAGGGTTAGACTCTTGGGAATGCATTCTGTCTACGAGTGTCCTCACAACTATAGAGAGAGACCTCTGTGTTTGTCTGTGCTAACTATGAGATTTTTGTTGCTGAAGCGCTTAGATTTTGTGCAAAAGACAAACAAAAGACGAAAACTTTGCTGTATTTACTGTAAGTATTTCCTAGACAAATATCCCACAGCAGTGTCTGTCAAACTCAGCCAATAGTTGTGGCGAAATACTGAGTTGTGCTGTACATATTCATGGGAAATGTGCATGAAAATGCAGCTGCCATGTTTTTTGTATGTGCCATCTCATGGGAGATACCAAAGCTGTTGGGCTTAGAGATAGGGCAGTTAGATGGAATGATCCACCACTAAGCGCTACACATTACAGATGGATTCATGTCAGCGTTTGTAGGTAGTGCAGCAGTCCGGCTGCAGGTTCCTACCACCAGCATGGTTTGTATAATCTCTAACACAATCTGTGTTGGATTAAGCACAAAATCTTTGCTTTTCCGTTAGAAGCAAAGTTCTGCAAGTCTCAAATTCTGTCTGTTGTTTGAAATGGAGAAATCCTATTTCACTGCTGGCCTCACAGCAGATTGGTGCACCAGCTGCTTTAAACCGTCCTTCAACAAAAGTGTTTTATTAAAATGCACAAAATAGCAGTGTTTTCAAAGCTTGCAGTTCCTATGGGCAGGATTTTTAGCTGACAAGGCAGTGAGCGGTTGCCAGGGTGAACAAAATTATACTGAGGGTTTGTTAAAGTTCACAGCCACAAATTCAGCAATTGAATCTTCATTTGTAAGCATCATTTTGTAACATGAGAACGTTCACCTTACATAAAGACTTGAGGCACAGACATAGATTTGTACAGTGATTTAATACTGTTCATTTACTATACTACTACTATATCAGTCCACATAGTGCATTAGAAATGTAAGGGGAGAATATGTTTCAACATCTACAATCAGACACCAGGATGGATATGATTTAGAAATATTTATTTAGTTTTCATTTGAGACCTTATTTATTTTCTCTTTTGAAACTGAGTAACCTTCAACTGCCCTCTTGAGAAAGAGAGTTATAATTGCAAGCATTTTTCTTCCAAACATGTTTAACATAACAGCTCATAGAGCACCTCTGTTGAATGATTCAGTTTCAGCTTTACTGAGTTCACTTTCAAGTATCCTTGAGTAGAATGAAACAGCTATTACATCCCATAGCATATTATATATATATTAATTTAAAATGGTTTTGGAACTGATTTTCAGATTTCCGTTAATATATAAATGAGACATGAGTGGCTGGATTGAGTGGATTACGTTATAGCGTTCATCTTGTAATTTGTCTCCTCTTTGGTAGTAATTTGTAATATTTTGCTGCTACCACAGCTTAAAAAAAAAAAAAAAAGAATGATTACATTAAAAATTATGTTATACTGTAGATAAGACTCTATCGTTCATAAATTCCTTCTCTGGTCAATGTAATGGGTCATGGTGTGTAAAAGATTAGTTTAAATTTTAAACAATTAGTTAATTGTTCAAATAATTACTAAACCTATTTTAGCTTGAGGGTTTTGTTCCCTGTTTAGATATTTTATGACAATAAACTGAATATCTTTTGCTTTTATGTCAGATTAAAACTAAGGAACGTCTAAGGAGAAAGTCACCTGGAAGTAAAACAATGGAAATAGTTACTTTTTACACAATCCCTTGACTTTTAATATGCATAATATTGAGCTCAATAATCAATATACAAATTGATATTTGAAATGTTACTGCTCCAATGTTGTAAAATGCTCGTATTAGTACACGCATTAGTTTTTCCTCACTTTATGTTCCATTTTGTTGTCAGATGGTGTGAATACTATCCTGTCCCATCGTTGAGGAGCTGTGATTGAGCCACTAATGCCGCCTTAAAACCTCATTGTGGTTGTGCAAACCTCACTGCAAGTCACGTTTGAGGCTTTAACCATTATTTATCTTAGGGCTTTGCCCCATTTCATTTGCTAGTGCGTAATCTGCAAGGTCACTGCTACTAATTACTCTACTCCATAACAGACAGATGCCTACCCTGAGCTTGATTGCACTCCCTTTTCTGAGTTGCATAGCCATCATGTGGAAGATTCAAATATAATGTATTGAGAGTTTTTATCAGGGTGACCAAATGCTTGCCTCTTAAGATGATGAGGTCAAAAGCTCTTCATTTGCCGCCATCACAGTGCTGCGTTTATTACTTCCATCTATGGCTCTTGTGATTGATTCCTGTGTCATTTCTACCTCTGTTTGCGACCTGTTTGTCGCAGAGTGAGCTCGGCTTGGCCAAATGCCGGGCTCAGTTTTAGCCAAGCAGTGACCTCATTATTTTGGTGTCCAATCAGTCCACTGTTCAGCTCCTAATTGAGCCATCAGCGCCTTGAGGGGTAAGAGGAGGGATGGATGTGTCAATTACAGTAATAAGGGGACAACCATGGAGAGGGCAGTCGGGGAGAGTGAGGCCTTGCAGTGTCACCCCATTCTGGCCAATTCAAGCCTAATCAAAGATAATATTGTAGCCTAATGGTGACAAAGTAAAGTATAGTAGAGCTAATAAGGAAGAGGTTGTTTTAAGTCATTTTCACTATTAAGGAATCGGAAATTCCTTAATAGTCATCTTATAATAATTGTTTATAGTTGATTCCTAACAGTTGCAGCTAATGAGTGATTCACAACACGGCCCAGCACTGCTGTGAAGACACTTTTAATCCATAATAAGCTCCCTCTTAGCACAGCACAAACTACTTCATGGAGGTTAGTTTTGCAGCCTTCAAAGTAATTGTTAATCTGTTTGTAATGTTGTTTGATGATGACCATAATCACACACATTGCCTCTTTATCATTGGGCACTGTCTCAGATTCTTTACTGGCTGTGGCCAACATTAGCAGTGAAGTTTACCTTGTTAGATAATGATTATGATGTTATTGAAATCCAAACCAGTGGCCATGTGGAGCGGTTCAAAGCAGCCAGCTTTTTTTCTTTTTTTTAACTTTCAAAGCTAAAAGTTGTTTCCTGGAAAGATTGTGAAAATGGATTAGCAGATGAACAACAACAACAAAACCAGTAACAATTTTAGTCACTGATTAATACTTGACCTCATTCATTAGATCCATGGGGAAAAATGTGATATTCTGTTTTACAGAATATCACAGTTGATGTAATACATGGCAACGATTTGTAGACCTTAATCTAATATACTGGATTTTATTATCACTTCTGATTAATTCACAGACTTGTCACACTATGAAGTGTTGAAATGTGGTTTCGTGTGTAAGCCCCATGTGCACTCCAGTGGCATTTTCATTGTTTCCGTCTGGTCTAACAACAATCCCTCAGGAAAGCGTGGACATGGAGGGAAAACTTAACACAATTGACATAGAGCTGGTGCTGGAAGTGGGGGGGTTTGAAGGAAAAGTAGCTTGTGAAATAGATTTAGGTTTTGTTTTTATATAGAGAGTTGAATATGTGTTGATCCATTGATCCAAATCCATTTGTTGCCATTTGTCACTCTTTGATCTATTCTATCTTTTGAGAGGTTTCACTATAACACTGAGACTGGATTAAATTGCGCTTCTTCTCTTTTTCTGGTTTAGGGACATAAAGCATACACATAACAAACAACAAGATGAAAGGTCTTCTATTCTGTCATTGAAAATGCAGTTAAACACATAAAGATATGCTCGCCTCACACCAGTAATAGTGCAAACAGACATTTAAGCCTGTAACTAACAAAGATTATGTTCATATCGATTCATCTGCCAGGCGTGTTTGCAGTTAATTTTCTTGTCTTTATTTTTTCCAACTCAATTTAACAATATTTTGTTTACCATTACCATGCTCAGTGATTGATTATTGTTATTATTATTATTATTATTATTATTATTATTAATAACAATAATAATAATGATGATGACAATAATAATAATAATAATAACAACAATAATAATAATAATAATAATAACACAATTAATTATTGATCCATCTGGTCTTAGGCATTTGACTTAATAAATCTCTTCTTTTTCTGTCTCTCTCACTCTCTTGACTATTAACTTTACATACCTATTGTTAGTCACAGTTGCAAATGTATGGCATGTTCTGTTGATCAGAATTCGGTAACTAATTAATTGTAAAGGGTAGAGAATAAATTCTTCATGCCACCACACAGAATAATCTTTTTTATTTAGTAAATCAGGTCACTTCCATCTTATTTTTATTTATTTTGTTTTTCAATAGCCTAGGTAGTGACCATTCCCTCACTTTCAACAGTCTTAATAAACCATGTCATGCCAATTAACTCAAAGTTCAATGATTGATTTCAAACGGTCAAACTTTTGACCTGGTCATCTACATGTGTGTAATTACTTTTAAAACCTCTGATATTCATTTATAGCAAGAATCATTGTGCTCTTAGTGTCAGGACATTCAAGCGTGTTTATTTAGTCAGTTTAATGCAAATCCAGGATGAACACGCAGCTTTGAGAGCACTGTGCTGCAGCCTTGACTTGTGCTCTTGCCATTCAGTATAATTTCTTCTTTAATAGATTCAGCTGCCCATACTGAGTTCTGTTCCCAGGAAAGCTCCACTCACATATTGCTCCAGCGAAAGACATTGATTATTTCAGCGATACCGTTGAATGGCCCTAAAGGGAATGAAGCATCACATTTATGAGGGGAAAACATGCTGACCATTGTCTTGTTCACATTTGTGATGACTCAGTTTGAAAGTTGTATTTCCATGTAGGGCTGCAAAAGTAGAACATTTTAGGCGACACATTTTTGACCAAAGTTTATCAAAGCTTCCAGTAGCTTGCCAAAGGTTTCAATAATTGAACATAAACCTGCTTACATTTTTATCCAATCAAACTCAGAGGTGTCCTGCCCCTTTCTAACATTAAATGATTATTTGCCAGTTAGTTGTCAATCAAACATGTGTGCTGCTGTCATCTTGATGAGTGAGATGGGCACCAAGAATGACTGTGACAACTGCTCATACTGTAAGAGGTCAAAAGCATACTATACTGTACATGTGAATACTCTTGTGATGTGACACAGTGACAATATTGGTGTATTTGTAAATTACTTGTTTAGTTTCGACAGCATTAATACTTTAATTTAAAGTGGGTGAGATATATAGTAGAAAAATCCATACACTGTATTACAGAAAAACAAAATGCACATGGAGGTAAATAAAATACTATTTTTGTTATGTTTAATGCAAAATGTAAGTTGTGGACATCATTTTGTAAATGTCCGGGCAAAGCGAGCTCTTTCAGTTTGTTTGAGTTGAAATAAGCTATGAGATTATGAGTAGCTCTCGAGACCCCCGCCTTCGACTGTATATAAAAATTGACTTAAAGATGAAGCCCCAAAAACAGGATGGTGGTAGCAGTTTCCTTTGTGAGAGTAGTTTATGACACGAAATAGGATGAAATCAACCCTTAACCCTCAAGTGAATAGTTGACTTAGTTTACTGCTTGACATGTTTTCCTGTTTGTTGATGTTGAGACTTGGAATAATTCTTCTCAGAGACAGAGAGTGTTTGTCTGCGGTGTCACAATTCAAAGTAACAAAGACGCTGCACACCTGCTTTGACAAATATGTTGCATCATTTCATAACTCAGACCTTTGTCGACAAAAGTTTTCAGGATACCAGAAGACAGTAAATCTGATCTGTGATTCTTTCATCGTTTGCACCCCTGATACTGATATTTTTTTAATGAACATGTCCCTCTCTTATTTTGCAGGAGAGGAAAGTTGCCTTTCTTGCCACATCGGCTGCAGAAAGAGTTTATTTCTGCTGAACTGAACGGATGAACTGAGGACCTCGTCAACCTCTCACCTTTTTTTGCAGTTCCCATTCTTCACTCGTTGCTTGTCGTGAAAAGGAGACGACCACGTTGCCTCGCCACACCTGGGCAGAGAAATGCACGTGTGTGCGCTTCCTCTCATAAATGACAGTGTGAGTGTTTTTGGGCTGAAGTAAGAGGTAGAGGTCTGTTCTTCGTCTCTCCCCGAGGCACCTCGCTGCTTGACTGACTCCAACATTTGTGTCCACAACTGCAAAGCATCATGGGTAGGAAAAAGATTCAGATCCAACGGATCACTGACGAAAGGAACAAGCAGGTGAGTCTTATATTGTCTTTCACTGAATTGTCTCTTTGTTATATATGTAGCACTCAGTATAACGAGTAATAATGGCATCAAATCATGTTGTCTTTTTTTGTCATGAAGTTCCTGAAATATGCAAAAACAAAATCGTGGCAAGCTTTATAGTGGAAATGTTTAGCAAGACTGCTATTCTCAAGCCAATATTTTACATTTAAATTAGTTTTTGTTAAATTTAAATAACTATATGTCTAAAAATACAGTTTTGTTTTTGTAAAGACATACTGCAAAAGTGTAGGTTATTGATTGACCAACCATAGTGTGTCCATTGAAACTATTCCTTAAATTCTGTTTTATTACTACATGTTGTTATGTGAATTTATTGATCCTGTACGCAGCACAGTATCAAAGTAGATATTTTCTTTACACTGTTAAAATGTCGGCCCTTTTTTTTATATTTTTGTTTTAAGCACTGAATTAATTATGTTTTGTTTTTTTTACATTCTCAGAAAATATTGAAAAACATATTCATACATTCATGAAATGTTCAATATAATAATAATCAAAAAACTAAGAATCTGCATTTAACCAGTGTTGTAATGTAATGAAGTACAAAAACTTCATTACTGTACTTAAGTGCAAAATGACAAAATGTACATACCTGTACATACTTTATTTATATTTCTAGCAACTTTTACTTTTACTCCACTAAATTTCCTAAATAAATTGTGTACTTTTACTCCACTACTTCTACTACTACTGTCTTTGTTACTCATTACTACCAAATAAAATCAGAAGAATCTTGCTCAAGGACACATCTAGGCTAACAGAGCCAGGAATGTAACCCACAACCTTCCAGTTGAAAGGCAACTTGCCCTACCTCATGGCTCAATCCCTACCTCACACCGTTTTAATAGTTTTACTTCTAAGTACATTTCATATCAGAAAATTACTTTTGATGCTTCAGTACATATACTGTCATATACTTTTAAACTACCAAAGTCATTTTCTGGTAAGATACTACCTTTAAGGTAATTGATACGAGACTGCATTGAACAATGTCATAGAGATCACCTCCTTTATGACTGTGGCTCCACTGTATGCTGGAGTGAGATCATGCAGTTCTGGCTTGTTCTTGCACACTTGAATAATGCTGAAGTTGCTCTAACGTTGATTTATGCCTGTGTCATTCAGATATCCATATTTTCAACTAACTGTAGCACACGTCGTCCTCAAGAATTTGCCTTTTTCAGTTCTGTTTTGTTGTTTCCTTTCTGATCATCACCAGTCTTCTATCCAAACTTCACAGCAGGGAGGATGTCAACAGAAAGTGTCTCTTTTTTTTTCAAAAACTCAGTTTCATCACATTTTTGCCTCGCGTTCTCAGTTTTCCATGTTTTTTTTCTTCTTCTTTGTAATCCAAACACATTGTCATGTTGTTCCAAATTGTTATAAGTGGCCTTTTTTCCCAACCATCCTATCATACAGACCAGATTTGTAAAAGCTGTGATTATGGTTTTTTTTTGGCCAAGATTCACAATCACAGCTGTGAGCTGTAGGTCCTTCACTCTTTCCTCCCCCAAACAAAGATTCTTTTTTGTTTCCTCACTACAGTCTGATGAGTAGTCCTACAAAAATGTTAATTTGGTATTTTTCTCTCCCTGGTAGTGTTGTTTTTCTAAGCCATCAAGACATATTTTAATTCCAGTCAAACTTGAGTGTATTTGGTCTCATGTGACTCTGAGCCAGAGATGCAGCGAACAATACACAGAATATATTTATCATTCTCGAACAATGGGAATAGCACTATTATAATATTGTAATAATATTGCAGTGTAATTGCAGGGAAAAGAAGGTGCAGTGAAGAATTTCCACTGCATCTAAATTATGAACTGTAGTGCAACCAATGTGAGAACTTGTTCCAGAGCCGTCACATGTGTAATCTGAGTGAACATAACGATGACTAATAACTTAGATTTAACTTTGAAATCAGATTAGAACCTTTTCACTGACAGGTTGATTAATGGAAACCAGTGAAAGAACTATTCCTTTGTACGTTTGACCTGTAGCTGTAGCACTCAATATAAACCTTTTTATATTCATCAAGTTTGTCTTGCACTGTACCAAAGTGAACTTGTAAGTATGTGTAACAGTGTAACTGGACACAGAGAAGTCAGTCATTGTTGCTGCCATTTTCTTTCCTTTTATTTAAGTATTTCAGCTACAGGCACGAAAGATATTAGAGAATCAAAGGTAAACCCCATGAATTGCAGAGTTCAAAGCAGCTCATTTGAATGCATGAATAATAAATGACTTTACAAGAAGGAAAAAAACTATTGAATTAAATTCATGGAAAAGAATCAGTGACCTGCTTATTGATTAAAAGCCATAGTCTCAGTTTGATGGATATTATGTCACTATAGTTCTGCAGAAATACAGTAGGAACGCTTCATTATTGATGTTGAAAATGGACTCCAGTGTGTTTCAGTGATTGTTCTGACAGAGCCATATTTTATTAATTACAGCGGCAGAAAGATTACTCACACTGTCATCAGCTCTTTCGTCTCCTTCATTTTTAATTTCATTTTGATTTTTAACTCTAACCCTGCCTTGTGTGTGGATAACAGCAAAGTAATGCAGAGGAAAAAAAATCAATATGACCGTCTGCTGTCGTCTGAAAAAGAAATGTCAGAGTCTAAAACAAACATGACCAGTGTAAGCTCTGCACCTCATTTTCTCACCTTCACTGAGTTGTTTAGAAATTAAAAAAAAAAATGTGTGGCAGTACAGCACAGCACACAAAGTCCTCCTAAACAACACTCACATTATTTTTATTCTTTCTCTGCTGTTTTGTCTCAGGTGACATTCACAAAGCGAAAGTTTGGCTTGATGAAGAAAGCCTACGAGCTGAGTGTGCTGTGTGACTGCGAGATTGCCCTGATCATCTTCAACCATGCAAACAAGCTGTTCCAGTACGCCAGCACGGACATGGACAAGGTCCTGCTGAAGTACACAGAGTACAACGAGCCTCACGAGAGTCGGACCAATGCCGATATCATTGAGGTAATAAATCCATCACGTCTGTAGTTCTTAGGTGATCTGGAAAAAAAAAAAAGTATTGTGTCACATATGTTATTGAATGGGGATGAACTGTGTATACATTATACAAGTAGTTAAATGAAAGATTTTTAACACTACCAAATAAATACTCACACTTGGCAGTATACAGACTGTTCAGTTGCAAAGTGAATTTCCGATGTGAGGCAATGAGATTCTCGATATGACAGAGGTCATGTCAGTTTTTGAAAATGGGATTTCACACTGAAACACCTGCAAATAGGCACTGGTTGGACGACACCAGATGTCATACACATATGAGTGGACACCACGCATATGCTTTTTTCTGTAGTGTCCTTCAAATGGGAACAAAATGTACATTATGTTTCATTGAAAAAGACATAAAACTAGTGATTGAGAACATAAGGAACAATCTTTTATTTAATTTAGCTTAGCATGCAGCTTGGCCAATCGAGGAGGAATCTAAAGAGCAGACCCATCAACTCCGAGTCTAACTGGATTTTCACATTTTGCAACTAATGGTTTAATTATGACAAGAATGTTCCTGACCGAAGTGACATCATAAATCATTATACATTATAAATAAAGTGAGAAGTAGGCGTAGTCGTTCTTTTTGTAGCCATTGGAGTTGCCCCCTGGTTACTGCTATTTCAGTTTTCATTCATCCTAGGTTTCACTTCTTTTTTTTTCTTTTTTTTACACAAAGACAGAATTGCTTTCCACACACTGTCCTATTAATTTTGACTCTGTTGTCTAGCATCTTGAATTTCTTTTTTATTTTCATAGACTTTGAGAAAGAAAGGCTTCAACGGTTGTGACAGTCCAGAGCCTGATGGTGAAGACTCCATCGACCAAAGTCCTCTTAATGATGACAAGTACCGTAAGACCACAGAGGACCTGGATGTTCTCTTCAAACGCTACGGAGTGAGTCATCTAACCTGCACTTGACCATTAATGTTCTCACCTTTTATATGGACTAATAGGAGTGACACGGTGTGGAAGTTTCCCCACCGGGTCACAACGCCAGTGTGTCTCATTGCACCTGCATTGATTTTTAATGGTCTCTTTCACTGAGGTCAGCCTCACTCTTGTGGTACATTTAACGGTGTGTATTGTTTAGAAGTGCTAGCTCCAGATGCTGAACCTTGATAGACAAAGTTTGCAGTTTGACGTTTTCAGGTTCTCTTTTGACTTCAACCTTCTTATGACCGTCACGATAGTCAAGCCGCCTGGATTAATTTAGCTTCTGCCCCTTTTTCCAAGATAACATTCACTTTCAATATCTGACAGTTATTCAACCATTTAGGAATTGCAGTACTGAGCAGCTGACGTCACAAACGTGAATCTTGTCTGTGATTGGACGGTCGTTCCGCAGCAGTCCTGAGGTCTACAGTAATGACAGATATATGGGGACAAAGCTCTATTTATCTGCGTTCCGGTATCCATCCATCCATCTTCTAACTCTTTATCCTCCACATGAGGGCCGCGGAGCAAAAAGGCGGGTCACACCCTGGCCAGTCCATAGTTTTTGATTTTTCCAGACATCACAAACGGTCTAGGAGATGCAGTCATGAGAAGTACACATGCCGAATCCTGACGGTGAACGACAGGATGGTAACAGAAGGGTTAAAACTGCGGTGCCTCACTTATTTTGCATTGACGGTGTCAGACAACTCCCCTCATTGTCCTGTTCTGCTACTGTACGGGTAATATATTTGTTCATGATCATAACCAAATATGTCCACAACAAGTTCATTGGAACATGGGCCCAACTGCTGATTTGAAAAACTAACTCAATTGACTTGATGCGTAGAAATTCTGAACAGTGTTATCAGCAAATGTTGCAACAAAGCTTGAGTCGACGACTTGTTCTGCTTTTCTTGACTGTAGACTTCTCGCTCAGACAGCTGCAGGAAACAGCTACTGATGTGAAGTTCCTCTGTTTCTTCACATCTTTTAGTTCTTTTGCAGAAGGTCAACAAATCATAGGAGATCACTCATTTAATTCTTTCTCGTCTTGACTGTAAGGGCACAGCTTCTGTTTTTTTTTGTTTTCAAAACTGCTCTTACTCTGGCTTTGCTTTTATTACTTGTGAAGACTGTGTTCCCCTGTAACCTCCAATTAGATCAAATTGACCCAGTAGAATTAAATAGTTGCTGTGGTTTAAATGTCAAGAAACTTTCTCCAATTAAATGTAGACAAAGTGGCGATAAGAGACAGTTTATGATGAAATTGTACCTTCTACTCAACTTTACTAAGCATGTATTTGTTTGGATAATGTTATCTTTTTAAGATGGTTTTAGCTCTGTACAAATACTATGTATGTGTGTGTGTAGTTGCTGACTGAAAAAACATGTAAACATGTGTCAGTATACCAGTGAAACTCAAATGTTTGTATTGAGTGGAGGGTTAGACCAATTAATCATGAACTGATTATATTTAAAAATTATTATTCATGAAATGGCCACTTACATACACATTTTTGTTGCCAGAAACTTTAGTTTTTTTCATCTAATAGTTTTTTGTAGGTTTTTGACACCCCTTTTTCATGTATTTAATAATTCCTTTATACTTTAATTTTTTGAAAATATGGCAAGGTTCTCGCCAGCGCAGTTGAGCGTAGGGGGCCCCTACGCTATGACTTTGATCCCCCACGCTGATGATTTTGTTTTATTCGTTTTTTAATCGAATTCAAAAATAACGTTTGGCCTTAAAATAAGGCTATAACAAAGATAAAAAACTGTAGCTTTAATTAAAAAAACTTGGCCCTCAAAATGAAGGAAATAGTGTTTCAGAGGGTTATAAATTTAGCTGCTCTTAGTCCTCCCCTATGCTGTGAAAAAATCCTGGTGAGAACCCTGTATTATATATATATAATGTAGATTGAAGAGACAGGCGATTAGTGTTCAATAACTTGTAACTGGTTTGTTAATTATCATAAAACTTTTTTTTTATCAGATGGAGAAAATAAAGAAGTTCAGCTTAATATATCAATGTGCACTATGACGCTTGTAGATTAAAAAACAAACAAAAAAACGAAAAAGGAACATGACATTTCAGCTCTTACTTTAGCTGTTTGAGTCGATAAATGTAAAGTCTTGTTCTTTCTCACTGCTGCTTGGTTTTCAGCCACAGCAGGCAGTTGTTAGAGGTAGGAGACTAGTCGGCTCCAGCCTCTTTAGAGACTCTTTAAGATGAACAGTGGCGCGTTTAGCCTCTAACAGCCTTATATTTCCCACAGGAGGTGGTGAAGAGAACTCTACAGAGGTGGCCAGAAACACGACTCCAAACAAATGACAATGTTGCTGAGTAACTCCTAGATGTGTAGCTTTTGTTTGCTAACACAGTCACCATATCAACTAATGTCAAGAATACAGTCATAGCTTATTTTCACTTCCATCAAGTGGCTGAAACATTCAGTTACTGTAGGATTAAGGATTAAAAATGTGATGTAGAAAGACAATTTTTTTTAGAGGAGAAGTAAAATTTCCCATTTCCATTTTGTAGCAGTCGACAGCTCCGCCCCAGACGTTCTCCATGCCAGTCACCGTCCAGGCGTCCAGTCAAAGCACACTGCAATTCAGTAACCCTGGTAACGCACTGGTAACTACCTCCTATGTAACATCATCATCGCTCACGGATACCCACCTCCTGTCACCACAGCAACCAGCTCTTCAGAGAAATACAGTGTCTCCTGGGTTACCACAGCGACCAGCGAGTGCAGGTGAGTGACATTCTGCCGAGTGTTCTGTAAAAAATCATTTTAGGTACATTTACAGAACAAAATGAAGGATTTCACCCCATTTTTTTCTTATTTTACACTGTTGTCTGCACTTCCTTAAAACATCTCTTAATGTTTGCTTCCTCAAGAATAATTTAGTAATGACTGCAACCAATGTGTCTTGTGTTTATACACTGTTGTTAGATGACTGAACATCTACAGTAGATACCAAGCTCCTTTATCCATTACATGTAATGAGCTGCTTTATTCCTCAGGGACTAGTGCACATTCCTTTGCTTATTTGACATTTGCCTCTGAAAAATGTAATAAAAATATTTATTTATATAGTTTATTTGGTTTGTAGCTGTATCAAAAAGGCATCAAGCATGGAACAATCGCAGTTAATGAGGAGTTACCTTTGTGCTTTTTTTGGATTTGGGTTGTGTGCCTGTAGAATTCTTATAAAGATATTTGTTTCTTTATTTATAAAATCTTCTGAACAAAAACGTAGAAATATAGTAAATGTAATATATTTAGAAAGCAAATTGGTAATGGTTGTATTCATTCATTAGGTGCTCTTCTTGGAGGTGACCTGAACAATTCAAATGGAGGATGCCCAAGTCCAGTCCGTGAGTCCTACGTAGTTTGTTTCACAACCTGAACAGGCTTTTCCTTTAGTTGTTTCCTCCTGTTCATCACCAAGGTTTTTCTCTGTTGTCTAGTTTGTATGTCCAAGGTTTCTCCTCTTTAAACCACATTGTGCCTTGGAGGGATCTGGAGATGCCACAGTAACATCGATAGACATGCCTCGGATTCCCAGCTGTACAGATTATTATTTAATATTAAGGGACTTTTTCGTCTTCTTCTTTGATCTTTGTCTTATATGATTTCATTGGAAAATGTGTTTGTATACTTAATGTACATTTACAGTCAAAAATGAAATTTATTTTTGCTCCAAAACTATATTTAGCATCCGTAGAAATGTGTATATTTACATTTTTTTTTGAAGGATTCATGTGAATCTAGGGCCAGTAATGTGTCTCTAACACAAAAAGCTTTGAACATCATCTACTAATGTCTCATTAGAATACGAATTTCGATTTCCATGCTACGATATTGGCTTTTGAGGTTCTTTGTTTCCACTAGCACTGACATACATTTTACGTCAGAGACTCAGAATAGAAAAAGGTTGTTTTAACTCACCTTTGATTGCACACAGCATCTGCACCCCACTGGCTGCTGCATTCACCTGTTTGATTTTGCTAATGATTTCTGTCCATTCACACCTCTGTTTCCCGCAGCTAATGGATACACCAGTGCCAGGGCCTCCCCAGGCCTCCTCACCGTTTCCAACGGCAACAGTCTGGGGAAAGTAGTTCCAGCCAAGTCTCCACCCCCACCTCCCAGCCCCCAGATGGTCAACAGCCGCAAGCCAGACCTCCGAGTCATCACCTCACAGGGTGGAAAGAGCCTCATGCAGATGGTGAGCTTAACCAAACTGAACTAGTGATGTCTGGGACTTTTAAGATAACATTTGGTCCTTTAATGAGACTCTCACCTCTAATAGAAAGCTATAGGGGTTCCTGAGTAAGTACATAGCAAGACTTGAAACCTAGAAGATTCCATCAAGGACATGAGGAGAAATAGTCTCAGAGAAACATGGCTACACCAGTGAATCAGTGAAATTATACCAAATACTGGGAAACATATATTGATGAATCAAATGAAATCCAAGAATCGGCTTTGTTTTGTTCAGCTCAGCAGACAGGGATTTTTTGTAAACCCTTGAGGTTTGACGTCTTATTATTTATTTTGGCAAAGTCTTGGATGAATCAGCCTCTGGCATGCTGATGAGATTTCTCGTAATGGGAACTGAAATCTTTCAGAAGTCCTTTGAACTAAGGACGCACTAATTTCCACGCAAAGCCACTGTTTGATAAAGTGTGCTAAGTTGAAGCAGAAAGAAAGAAAGAAAGAAAGAAAGAACACCTGCCCAAACAGCATTGTTTTAGATTCTAATGATATTACATAGTGTTCATAGAGTTTATCATGCTGTAGAATAAAATGTAAATTCTTTGCACTATTTAATCATATGTTATTATTAAAATGTAACAAATGAGTGTAAAAATGTGAAAGGTATTGCTCTCCAGGATGGTCCCACAGGAAATTATTATTTAGAATCTACAGAGTGATATATTTCTTAAGAATAAGGACTTTTGATCTTTGAAACAGTCAAAAGCTACGTGGGAAGATGTCGCCGTATGATCAAAAGCTCCAGAACAGCTACCAAGAGTCGTGACTACTGTTAATTATGTTCTGATCCATGTTGACTATCAACAGACATAGTGATGCCACTAAATCTCCTCTAACATTGAGTCTCACACATGTAACATCCTTCACAGATTTGTTTTATTGTAAAACTCTGCTAAAACAAACCACCTAACATCAATTAATTAGTCTGTCAAACTGCAGTAAGTCGTTTTATGACTGTTTCCTTTACTTTGTAATGACTCTATTCACTGTTGGTTACAAAGCTGAGTCAGAGTTGTAACCCTCTCTGTTACCACCCTTTGCAGACAGAGGATGAGCTGGAGTTGGTAAACGAGGTGATTTTCCTCCACGTCAGTCACTGGCATGAGTCGATGATTATTGACTGTCCACACATTATTAGCATGGTTATGATCCTTTACAAGAGTTTGTCATTGTTTTTGGTCTTGCTCCACTGACATTTCTCCAGTATAGTCTTCAGTTTGTGGTTCTTACTTGACTGCATGTGGTTCAGGGCTCATGGTCGTTTTTGTTTGAGCATTTTTATGGTTTTAAGATCGCGATCCGTCCGTAAAAATGTAGAGACGTTTGTGTGACGTAAACATAAACAGTGATCGGCAGAATTGTCCTTGACGTGATCGTAAGGACCATTGACTTCATCTTATGACGTCACTTAAAGCATGGGTGTCTTTTCACTTAGCATTGTGGTGCAAAGTGCCACAGAGCATGTTCCCTGTTCACTGACACTCACACCCACTCTCATTCCCACTTCCCACATAAATTATCAAGTAGAGATTATTTTAATAAACAAACTGGAATTACATTAAAGGCATTTAATCTCTGCATTTTAATTATAGTATATAAATAAAATAAAATTGATATGATGGATGCCAGATAGCTCAGTTGGTTGAGCTGGTTCCTCATGAGTCTTCCTCTTCACGCATCTTGACCTAATAAAGGTAAAAAAGCCCCCAAATATCTTAAAAAGGATACTGACGATATTTTCAGGCAAATGCAGAGTATCTGCTTTCATCCTCACATTCAAGAGGCAATATTTGTTATCCTAATGTACATCATTTTAGGTTGCAATCCTAAAAATGTTATTCATAACATAGGAAGTATCATTATTTTCACCAAAACTAATCAAGGTATAATAGAATAAAATAAAACAACTTACTGGGTGTGAGAGCACTCGTAAGCCTGATTAAATATGTCAGAGAGAGGGGATGGTGGTTGCTCCTCTCTGCTGCTGCTGCTGGTGTTGATTATCATTTCAAGTTGTCAGGCAAGAATCTAATTTTCCACAGGATAGTGATTCATTTTCATCACTCTCACCCAGCCGCCCTTCCTCACTTCTTCACAAAGGCAGTTAATTGAATCTGGGCCTTCTCTTCAGTCTTACTCCCCTCCCTCTCCTTCTGTAGCATAATACTCATAACTCTGGCTGAATGTTTCCTCTCTGGATGATCACTCTCACAATATATATGAGTAATTCCAGTCCAGAATTATTGCATTTTTGGCCTATTATATGCAGACCTTCCTCTGACAAAGAGCCACAACCTGCTTTTATCTGCAATATAAGTCAGCCCAATCAGGCTCTGGTGTATTGTGCTTCTTCAGAGATTTGTGTCTTTCAGTACAGCTACATCATCATAAAACCTTTGGAAAACATTTGCACAGATCGAGCTGCATGTCGGCTGCAGCTGCGTCTGAGAAATACGCAATATTTTGTCATTTAAATGTCTGCCGTAATGCACAAACACTGAGCAGTTGGCAGGTTTGACCCCATTATCCTTCTCTTATAGTGAAAGATTGAAGCATAAACACGTACAGTGTGTGTACCTCACAACTGACAGCAGCATGAAGCCTTTAGTGACATCCACTGGAGAAACATGTGATTTGCTGCATATTCATATTCACATGATTGAGGATACAACAAGGCAGTTGCAAGCAAAAGAAAACCAGCTGGACAGGTGAAGTTTGTGAATAAAATACAGCAACTGCTAGTTTTACAACTGATTAGTTGATTAGTCAGTCAATAGAAAATGGCTATTATGCACGGAAAAGAGTAATGTAACATTACTTTTAGGACCATTTAAGCTTTATCCTCCACATGAGGGTTGCGGGGGGAGCTAATCTCAGCTGACATAAGGCAAAAGGTGGGGTCACACACTGGACAGGCCACTCCATCACAGGGACACATATAGAGACAAACAACCACCCACTCTCACACTCACCTAATCTCCATATTGCATATTTTTGGACTGTGGGAGGAAACTGGAGAACCCAGAGAATTCCACTTTTAGGACCATTTAATAAAATATCTTACGCACCTTTAAAGGTTAAATTAAACAACAGTTATTGGTAAAGTTGCATGTTGCAGCTAAATATCCCTAACCTTACCTAGTGTGTTTGAGAACCTATGTCGCCTTAAGTTAGTGTCAAAACTCAAAAGATGCTTTAGTTTGTCTATTGTGGGCTATTGTACAAACATGGTGGACCAGAATAGTGGCCTTCGTAGAACTGACGCAGTTCTGGATATACATATAAAAGGCTCACATTCATACAATTAGGTGAGTTTACACAAAATTAAATATAATTATTTTTATCTTCTTTATCTGCCAAATGAAAACAATTTCACCCAACCTGTACACACTGAACCTTTAAGAAACCCTCCTCTAATACAGAAGTGATTTGCCTTTAATGTAATACATACATGACATTTATGGTTCACACAAACCATAGAAGCAGTTTTTGATGCATGTCACCAGCAACCTCCTGAAAGTAAATCCATTCAGCTCTGAGATTTACTTGACTCTGTAGGTCATAATGAATCCAGCCACATTGTCATTGTTTTTCAGCATGTTGGAATTTACATTATGGATATAAGCTTTAGCTTTTAGTTTGTGGCCACGTGTGTAAGTTGGTGCTTTGTTGGAAGTAACATGGCATCGTCCTCTCTGGCAGAATGCTCAGCGGCTGGCAGCTGGAGCCCAGGTGGCACAAACGCTCACCACACCGGTGGTTTCTGTAGCCACGCCGAGCCTCCTGGCGCAGGGGCTGCCCTTCTCTGCCATGCCCACAGCGTACAACACAGGTGATGGAACACACACCGCATGATTTCAGGCTGTAAAAATAAAGATGAGGATATTTCCTTTTGTAACTCTTATTTTCTTTCTTAATCTTCTTTCAGAGTACCAGCTGACCAGTGCTGACATCACTGCTCTACATGCTCTGGCATCACCTGCTGCCTTGTTGCCAACTAGTGTGTCCACGTGGCAACAGCAGCAGGCTCTTTCCCAGCAATCGCAGCAGCAGCAGCAACAGCAGCAGCAGCAGCAAACACAGCAGCAGCAGCAACTTTGTCTTGCATCACTCAGCAACTTGGTGTAAGTCCTTTCTTTATTTACTTCCCCCAAGTCCTTTCCTCGAAACCTGGTTTCCAGCTGTTCTGCCATCAGTGCTGAGAGATGATGGAGGTTTCTCTGGTGTGATCAGATCTCTGTGTTCTTCTTTCTGCTGAAATACTTCTGACACCCCCAGGCAACTTGCATGATAACCATACCATGCAAGCAATTCACATTCCTCTTTGAGTGACTCGGTCTCTCACCAGCATCTCACCATCTCAGCGTCTTCATAACATCGATCAGAACATGGTTGGTTTTTCTGGAGCTGATAGAATTCAGCAGGATGCAGGGGAGGAAGTGACAAAACAAATGAAAATACAAGTTCCTCACGTATGGAATATTATTTCAGTGGATTATGTGAACTTCATTAAGGTTTAGACAGTTTTTAATTAAGGTTTTGTTTCCATGCTCTTCGTAAGATGGTCAGCAAACATGATAAGCAGCTTGAAATGAAGGGATGTAAACAATAAATACTGTCATTTTAAAGAGCTGCACAGGTTTTTTTAGTCTTGTTTTTCTCAGCGAGGGCTGAATAAGTAACTGCAGGACAACGGACAAAGCAAGAAAATACAGTTTGGAGAAGAAGAAGTTTTGGGAGAAAATTGTCACAAAACACATATTGGTAGGGCTGGGTATTGATTAGAAAAGCTTAATATTGGTATTTGAACGATTCTTACAAAGTTTAGAAGGAGAAACAACTCTCTGACATTTTAATACCTTTTAATTGTAAGATGCAAAGGCATTAAAACACATTAGGACTGTGCGTTGAACTCAAAACACCAATGGCAGATATTTTAAAGACTTGCGTTCCTGATGAGAGAAGCTGCTGGTTTCCATGTGGGTTCGGTGGCCTGCACACCACCACCACCAGATCCTTGAAGTGTGTTCTCTCCTCTCGTCCACAGCATGTGGGGAGTGGACAAACAGAGCAGCGAGCTGTCTAGCCAGGTGTCCAGTCTGGCTGCCAATTTGAGGTGAACAGCCACTACTAGTGTGTTCGTCTGTGAAATGTCATGACCTTGTCTGTAGGGGGGGTTGTGTGCTGTTTTGTGAAGGCATCTGTGTAAAACCAAACTGCATTCACTACATGTTGCCACACTGCACATTTAATGTGTTAAGGCCTTGAGAATAAAAATTCTCAAGAAATATTCTTCTCGAGCTCAGTAAAATTTTAATTTCTGGTTTACATAATATAGATCTTACCATTTTAAACTCTGCTGCATGTGTATAACCGTGTATGTGTAAGAAGAAAGCACTCCATCTTTATAAATGTGGCAACGACTGCTTGCAGTTTATTTTATTTTATTTTACTGGTGTTTATTCACTTAAATGGGTTAAAATTTAACTAAGTAATGATATTTTGATGTATACTATATGTTTTTTTTGTAATTTGTACTACAAATGGTATTTTGTTATTGTTAGATATTTAGATTTAGATTAAATATCTTACAGTAACATATAGTTAACAGCCCATTAATGCATTATTTTGACAGTCATGTAAAATAATATTGCCGTTTTTAATCTGTGTGTAATCACATAAATTTAATTCATGTTTCAAAATATCACACAATTATTTTCATCCCTCCTGTATTACTTTGCAGCTCTGTGACATGTGTGAATACGGTGGCCTCTGAGGACCACCGTATTTACAACACATTCAAGAGAAAAAGGCAAACCACGGAAATTCATGAAACACTGCAAATGCTAAAATCAACACAAATAAGAATAATACACTCCAATGCCTGTCCTAGATAATACCCATGTTGTTGCATTCACACTTGTGTGCATTTTTATCCTTATGGGCCACCATACACCCAGCGTACTTAGAAAGAGACACCAGACTGTCGCTGTAGGACACTGAACATCTAAATACCTCACACACTGAAAAGGTTTTCCTCTCTGGATCTTATACTAAACTGGAACCAAACTTTAGCCTCTGTGTTTCAGTCTGATTTAATCATTAACATTATTGCTGTTATGAAAGAGACCTTGCTCGCAATAATGTTTCACACTTTTCTCCACCCATGCCTTCTAATCCACCTCTGCTCTTTTGATTTGGGCTCCAACATTTCTTTCTCCCCACAGTGTTGGTTCTCCATCCAACCTGCTCTTGGGTAGAGATGAGTGGTTGGGCCGGTACTGTATCACACTTCCTTTTCCTGTGTGTCTGTGTGCTTTTGGCTGGCTGCCTCTGAGCATGTGTGGTGCTGTCTGCACTCAAACAGGAAAGAGACCTAGTTCCGGTTTCCGCCATTTTCTCTAACCCGTCATTATTTTCTGTTTATCACTGGTAGTTTCCTCACATCATGGCTGACTCACTGCGAATCACCTTGTCACACAAATCATTTCACGCTTCCTGGGCTGTTCTGTTGATCTTTTGGGAGCAGGAAGGGGGGGTAGGGGGGCGTTACTTCTGCTTTGAAAAGACTCAGACCTGATTGGACTGTTGAATAATTGAGTGTGGCTTTTCCCTGTTGGTTCTGTGCCTTGTAATGTGGGTTTTTGTCTTGGCCCTCCAGCTTCTATTACACACTTGTCAATGGCTAATCGTTTTGTTTTTGTCCTCACTTTTCCTCTATGTTCTGTCCCTTATCCTCCATTTTCTCCCCCTCTCTGTCCTACCTGATCTTGTTCCCAGGCCGGTGACACAATTACCTCAAGGTGCCATGCTGACTGTCAACACAAACTCCGGCGTGAGCATCAAGTCAGAACCTGTCTCGCCCGGCCGGGATCGCAGCACCCCTTGTCCTCCTCCTTCCTCCGCCACTCCGTCCTCAACTTCAGGAGGAGCCATTTTGACCGCTCCGCCACAGTACCCCAGCTCCCTGCTGTGCCTGGAGCCTCCGACTGGCCGCTCACCCGCAGACAGCGTCAGCAGCAACGCCAGTTCCTTTGAGGGCAGTGATCGAGACGATACTGGCACAGCTGGTGGAGGTGGCGCAGGTGGAGGTGGCGGCAGCGCGGCCGGAACTACAGGACCCGCAAACCGGTCTGTGCCGCCTGACTTCAGCCCGTCGGCCGAGCTCCTCAGGGTGTCAAACGAATCAGAGCAAGAGGGAGGAAACATTAAGCGCATGAGATTGGACGCCTGGGTCACATAGAAGCGCCAGCATCGCCTCGCTGCTGCATCCCCACATGAAGTTATGGTGACACTTAAACACCCACAACACACACACCCCTCCACACTCATCCTTGAACCCCCACTGCCCCAACCCTGCACTGCCACGTGACACTATCATCATACATCTGCCTCTTTCTGAAACTGTACCACTCAGCTGCGTCACTCGGACTTATGAAAAAGTTAAAAAATAATGAAAATTCTTTGGGGTGGCGCTCTGAGTGAGGGGAGAACGGTTTAGTGCTCAGCTGGATATTTAGGCTCCTTCAGCCGAGGGACAGTAGATTTTAAAGCCTTCTTTCTTGAGTGGACGCCCGTATAGTCATTTCTTTTTTGTAGAAACAAGGTGTTCAGTCTTTCAGTCTGACAAAACCATGAAATATCCCTCTTTGACATGGTTTCTGCATAATCTTCATGTATTCACATCTAGATCTGCTGCGTCATTCACATTGAGAGTGGTGGCGTTTCTATATTATGGGACTTCTGCTGTAAGACTCGCCACTTCCTGCTCTTTAAGTCCATGTGGATCGTGCGTGTGCTGTCCATTCTTCCAGAAGTCACCTCCAAACTGCACTATTGGAAAAAAAACAAAACTTAATTTGGACATATTTGAGGACTGAGCATCTTTCAGACACTAAACAGACTCAAGCAGGGTCCTTATGTTAGGGTTTCTAACTCACCCAGTCGGGCCTGAGCCCTCTTGTGGCATTCTGCGGCTGTGGAGACGAGCACTTTGCCAGAGTGCCAATACCAACCTCTCTTTAGGAAAAAAGAAAGCCAAATGCCTCTTCACATGGTGCAGGGACACTGACGACGGATCACTCATGAAAAATGGTGAGATACCAGAAACCGTCTCTGCTTTTCAGGCTTTGAATATGTCGTGACTCCTCCTGTCCTCTCACCTCATCTCCTCTGGAACTCGGGTGGGAATCATCGCACCAGAAATCCCACTGGTCACTTGACTTTATTACCAGGAGTAGATGCCATCCAGTTAAAAGCATAGTGTGTTTTTTGAGCCTGCAGTGGCTTTTTTTGAGGTAGAGAAGTATTTGGTTCTTTCAGTCCAAGTGTTCTTTATCTGTTGGTATTTTAAAAATCTGTTTTGAAGGTCTGTTAGTCGTCCAGAAGTAGGAATTCTGACTTTGTATAAAATCACTCCTTATACAAAAAGCTTTGATGTCCTCTTTAGCTCTCTCTAGCTCTCCTTAGCTCTTTGCCGTGTTTCAAAAAGTGAAAGGAAAAAGACATTTTCTATATTTCTACCGCTTCAGTTGGCGACAAAGTACAATAGCTTTTCAGCTTCAACAACGTGTATGTACATATAAATATATTTGCATAGACTTTGCTAGGTATCCCTAAAAACAAGCAATGTGTTGATTCTCAGTGGATCTGTTTGCATATACGAGTGTGACTATGATAATGTTTCGAGCTTCAGTGCAGGGGTTACGCCACACGAGGTAGTGCTGGTGGATCAGACTTGTTTTGGTAAAACTATTTAATGCTTGTGTTGATGGTGTGTGCACTTTGTCTCTCACTCACAGAAGCCTGCTCGGTTGTGGTGTCATCATATTCTCCTACCACACCTTTTTAAACAAAAAAAAACACAAACAAAAAAAACAAATAAACACCATCAAAGTAAAACTCGTCCACCTTTTCATGAACTCATCATTACGACACTGCCATTCACTTACGTAGAGTACTTAGATAATACACACATTCTAATTGACAGAATCATCTTCAATATTTTCCACGTTAAGAAAACACAGTTTATGCCTTTTTTCACTTTCTACAAGTGCTGTGTTTGTGGTTACATTGTATATTTTCTATTGTCTGCACCATTTCAGGTTTGTGTATGAGTGTGTGTGCGTGCGTGTGTGTACACAGGTTGTTTATGCATAGAAGCAGAAAGCCTCTTTTTTCCCCCTGATGAGCTGACGCTCTCAGTGCAGACTGGTGCACCAGCTGATGTTTGTTGACTGTTGATAATCTACTTAAAGCAATGCTACACTTGGGTCTGTGTGGGTGAGACGGCAGCTTTATTAAATGCTGCTGTTTGGTGCAAGAACTCTCAGCTCACTGCGCCAAGTGTGAAACCAGTGTTCGACACAGAGGCTGTTTGTGTTCGACTGCCTACAAAAAAAAACAGAAGAAAAATCACAGTGCTGTGCGACCTTTTCACGTAGACGAATCCACATCTATTAGCAGAGGTTTTGCTCTTTTCCACGATCAGCTTATTTTATTCCGTCCATCGCTCGGCCGCGTGGTGTGCGGGCGTTTTACTCGGCTAATTTCAGGTCGTTTGTGTTTTCTTTAAATAAAATCAGCACTGGAAACAATTTCACCACCGCAACAACAACAATAATGAAAAATATGTTCATCATCAAAGGAATGATTTTGGAAACTTTTCCCAGAGTTTGATGAGAAGATTCATGTCAGTCATCTGCGTGCATTCAATTTGGATAAAGTGTTTCTGCTTCCACAAAGAGCATCTCTAATGCACCCTCTAATGCAGCGCTTAGACTGAAATTTTACTACAAATTGAATTAAAAAAGAGAAAATAGGAGCATTTATCCATTTGAGCTCAGTCATTTCCAACACTTGAGGGCTAAAATGTACAATTCTGGTGAAATCTTCAATGAATTCTTCACATAAATAAACAGAAGCAGTCGTGATGTTTTTGTTTTATCGTCACGATACACTTCATGTATGTCATGATTTATGAAGACTCTGTTTACAAGGCACTTTGGAACAATTATTTTAGATGCCACTTTAAAAGTGAGCAGTAAAACTAAATAATAATTGAAACTGAATTGTGTGTTTATGAAACAAACTAAAATAAACTCAAATTGTAGCGAAAATGTGCTTAATTTTATCACATAATCCTTTTGGCTTCATATGAAGTGTTTTTATTTTTTCTCTGACTGCAATTTTTAAAGGTTTTATTTGAGACACAATAGTTATCACCTTTTTGAATCTTGCACCTGGCAAATACTCCATATTCCAAACTAGCAAACCCGCTCTTGACACGAGTTAAAACAAACTCAATTTGAAAACAAAAAGTTAAAACGAAACGAAAGATCGTTCAAATACCATTTTTGCAAAATCGCCAAAAAGTGAACTTTCAATCCAAGATGGCGGACTTCCTGTTGGGTTTGGATTATGGTCATAATGTAATTTTTTTTCTTCATCCTGACCTTCTACATACAGTATGTGTACCGATTTTCGTGCTTGTATGATAATTGTCCTGTTCAGGGTGAATTTGGACAGGGGGTGGCACACACTTATTGGCCCCTCCCACATCCAGTTTTCGACGCACATTCCCCAGAACCGCTTTCAGTCGTAAATTTTCATGAGGTCTGACACGATCGCAAAAATCCATGCGTTTTTGGGCATGGGAAAGGCCTTGGACCCTAATAAAAACTAAAACTATTGAAAAATCCCAAACTATTATAACCTTAATGAGCACTTAGGACGGTCATAATCTTCTCATCTTACTCTGAGAGCGCTACATTTAATAAAGACGTGTCACTGCTCCCTTTGACAGATGATGATCTCAGTCATTTCCATATTTACACAACAGAAGTGAATCAGCGTGTGAAATGCTCGTTGTTTGTGGGCGTCGACAGTGGACTCCACACTGATTGGCTGTGGCCTCCCTGCGCGGCGACGCAGGCACGTTCATGTAAAATACGACATACGGTTCTCTGTCCAATCTGTAGTCACGAGACAATCTATATGAGAAAGGAAAACCTGGACCCTGTTACTTGTCGTGTACAATGTTTTTTAGAATTTCACTATTTTTGAATTAATTTGTGCTGGTGACAGTTCCATTGTCTAATTATTATAATGATATTATTATGGAGCTTTTTTTATTTTATTGCTATTTTGTGTAGAATAGCCAACTGTTTTGTTTCCTCTCTATGACTTCACCTTTATCATAAACATATTAGTACTGGTTTCCTTTTCTCCAAACAACTTGCTGACAGTTGCACGATGAGTTCTTGTGGTATTAGCAAATGCAATGAAGGAAGGAAATACCAGTTAAATGCTGCAATTTTAATTAAGATATAGAATATATTTATAAAAAAAAAACAGGAAACAACGGAAATTTAGTAAATCATGAAATTTGAAAAATGTAAATGCATGGGATTATCAGTAACAGACGTTGTGTTACGTACAGTAATGATACAAGGACATGCATCACAAATGAGTTCTGAAACGACTCAGAATAATGTAGCATATGAAATACTAAAGATGAAATTTATAGCTAATATATTGTGTTGAGCTAGTCTGCTTTGGGTTTTTGTTGTAAAGAAAAAATACTTCTTTTTGTCGTTTTTTGAGAATGATATACAGTTTGTGTATATTTTCATATACAAAGTATGCACTGATATGTTATTGAAATTCTATACCGCTTTTACAAAAAGTGTTTGTTGTACCAAAGTATCCAAGTCCCTTGAAACCTTATCCTTTTTGCGTATGTTTTACCGTATTTTATATATTAAATAGACAAACTGAGTGAAATAAACTTGGATCTGTGTTTTGTTTTCTTCATTGACGCTGACTCTTCATCCATAAATACACTTAAAATGTCATGTAATCAATTCCTATGTTTGTCCTCAGCTTTTTCATCTCGATACTCTTGTTATCATCACATTTATGAACCACAATGTAGCTTCATTTTACACAATCAGTGCAAACGACTACATTTAGCCTGATCTCTCACAACTTCCTATGTCTCACATACAGATTAAATAAACTATTAACTAAAACATCTCATCTTAGAGCCCAGATGTTTGAATGTTATTTTACAGGATGATTTTTCTGTTGCTGATCCAAAATGGCTCACAGCAGGCTCAGATTATGCTCCTTTTTGTTGTTATCTTGTTTTCCAGTCCGAGTGAAGCATCTGTTCAAAGAACCAGCTCTGGGAAACGTGGGCAGGTTGTAACAGGTTTTTCACTCATGAAACATAGATATGCACACACTTATGAAGGCGCTATAAGAGCAGAAGGAACTGAACAACAGTATATTAATTATCATAATATAAGACAACTGTGAAGTTGAATTGGCTACGTTAAGTTTGCCAATATCCAAATAAAATGATTGTTTGACCATCAAAATGTATTTGAACGAAGGAGATATTTTAACTTTTTTAGGCTCTACCTGTAACAAAATAATACTATGTTTAATACACTGGTTCCTTCTTTCGGTCTGTGGTTTTTATTTGTTGTTGTTTTGGAACTGGCTGCATATTTAGCTGCTGAATTTGGAGTCAGATGATTTGATGCTGTTAAAACTTTGCCTTGTGAATCATGATCATAATTAAAGGAGGTCCCAGAAGTTATTATCAAGAATAAGGGCATTTTTTGCCCGACATTTACATTACATTTTTATAACCCTTCCCTCTTTCAGACCAGTATAAACAAGGCAATTGGAGATGGCAGACCCATGTCACTCCCACTCCATGGGGTGAAGTAACTATGACTTTTTTAGTCTCATTTTGGATGACATACTAAACAATGACTTTTTTGTCTCATTTTGGATGACGTACAACCACACTTAAAATAACTATTTTAACATATGTTCTGTGTTCATGTCTTGCTTACATTATTCAACAAAAAATGCCAGCTAGCACTTTTGATGCTTTTTCTTCCCATTATTGCAGTGATCAATGATGAAGTTGCAATTCAAGCGCAACGGAGAGTTTTGGTTTCTGGAAGTTGTTTTGTTTGCATGTGAAGGTTTTTAGTTTGGTTTTGTTATTTTTGAAACACCCAGACAGACACACACATAGTCATAGACACATACCTCCAGCGGGATTTGAACCCACGATGTTTTGAGTTGAGAAGTGACTTCCGTGTCCACTGGATTATCTTCAGCGCTGGCGATGCTTCCAACAGGAGCAGAGGATCACATGGAATAAGTTAAGTGATCAAGGATCAAACAGTTTGTCATCGTAATACAATGGTTCAATTTCTTCTAAAAATTTTGACCAATATGAGAAACAAAGAAACTCTGAGTAAGAGCATGAAGACACATGTGACAGTCCACCAGAAAATGTATCTCTGAGGTTTTAATCTTACAATGAAGTGAAGTTCACACACTTTTGAAACTTTAGACCAAAAACAGAACTTAAAACATCAGTTTTGCATCAAAACAAGTGTTTTGATGCAGCTCAGTAAAAATAGCTGCTGCTGTAAGAGTAAGACTTGTATACCTGAGGTTGGTAATTCAAATATAATAAAGTGAACTTTATTTTGGTTCAAAATTTTATGTAAACAGTCAAAAGTTCTAAGAAACCCTGAAGAACCTAAGGAGCAGGTAGCTCAGTGGACAAGAACACTGCTGTGAAGCTCTTCTAAAAAAACAACACAACTTAAAGTGAAGATTCAAAGACAAAAAGTCCTACAGTCACAAGGAATTGGTGGGGTGGTGTCTTTGTTCATGTCCAAAAGTATGTGGGGTCTGAAAGATGGTAGGTTCAATACCACAATTGAACGGTTGTTCACAATATAACAGGTGTCAGGTTTGTTTCCACAAGTGTAGCAAAAGACTTGACAAAGGACTTTTTTGTCACATTTTGGACGACATACTAAACTATGACTTTTTTGTAACATTTTGGACGACATACTATACTATGACTTTTTGGACCGATTTTGGACGACATACTATACTATGACTTTTGGACCATTTTTGGACGACATACTACTACTATACTATACTATGACTTTTTGGTCCATTTTTGGACGACATACTATACTGACTTTCTCGTCTCATTTTGGACAACATACTATACTATGACTTTTTCGTCTCATTTTGGACAACATACTATAGTGTGACTTTTTCGTCTCATTTTGGACAACATACTATACTATGACTTTTTTTGTCAATTTTTGGGCTACATACTATACTATGACTTTATTGTGCATTTTTGGACGACATATGATACTATGACTTTTTTTGTCCATTTTTTGGCGACATACTATAGTGTGACGTTTTCGTCTCATTTTGGACAACATACTATACTATGACTTTTTT